>NW_028261390.1:2153953-2206453 GCF_051295495.1 Thamnophis sirtalis
ATAGAAAATATGAATGGAATGGAATAGAATAGAATAGAAAATATGAATGGAATAGAATAGAATAGAAAATATGGATGGAATAGAATAGAAAATATGAATGGAATGGAATAGAATAGAATAGAAAATATGAATGGAATAGAATAGAATAGAAAATATGAATGGAATGGAATAGAATAGAAAATATGAATGGAATAGAATAGAATAGAAAATATGAATGGAATGGAATAGAATAGAAAATATGAATGGAATGGAATAGAGTAGAAAATATGAATGGAATAGAATAGAATAGAAAATATGAATGGAATGGAATAGAATAGAAAATATGAATGGAATGGAATAGAGTAGAAAATATGAATGGAATAGAATAGAATAGAAAATATGAATGGAATGAATAGAATAGAATAGAAAATATGAATGGAATAGAATAGAATAGAATAGAAAATATGAATGGAATTAGAATAGAATAGAAAATATGAATGGAATAGAATAGAATAGAATAGAAAATATGAATGGAATAGAATAGAATAGAAATATGAATGGAATGGAATAGAATAGAATAGAATAGAAAATATGAATGGAATAGAATAGAAAATATGAATGGAATAGAATAGAATAGAAAATATGAATGGAATGGAATAGAATAGAAAATATGGATGGAATAGAATAGAATAGGAGTTGGAAGGGACCTTGGGGATCTTCTAGTCCAGTGATGGCTTTTTCTCCTCACGTGCCAAAAATCTGTGTGCCCACCCCCATAACGCAATGCACCCCGTTGCCCTCCCAGACCACAAACTCCATCAGCCACGGAGGGATTGTAAAAAACAGGAATTTGTGGCTTGAAGAAACACAGTGGCCGCCAGGCAGCCTAAATTGTCCTTATTCTTTTTACGATTTGCGTAACTAAATCTTTCAGTTCTTGAGCCTTTAATCTGGGACCGGTTATATACTTAGAATAATTTTGATGGATTGATAGACGGATTTGGTCGATTTAATTCATTCCAGGGATCAAACTGGGCCCTGTTTCTCCAGGCAGCATGAATCTAACCCAGACAGATTGTCTTCCAGCCTCAAGATCTCCCTGCCATTAGAGTCAGGAAGAGACCTTAGAGGTCATCCAATCCATCTCCCCCCCACCCACCCACCCCCGGTTCATGGCAGGAGGCAGGCCAGCTGGCTGGGGAATTCAGGGAGTTGAAATCCCCCCCCCCCCGTCTTAAAATTCCTGAGGTTGAGAAATACGGCTTTTGCGGCTCTTGTCCTCAACTTACAAACCTCAACTGAGCCTGGAATTTATGTTCCTAAGTGAGACCTTCGTTCAGCGCGCTTTGCTCCAGTTTACGACCTTTCTTCCTGCTGTTGTTAAGGGAATCACTGAAGTTGTTAAGTTAGTCACAAGGTTGTTAAGTGAATCTGGCTTGTCGCAAAGTCACAAAAGGGGATCACATGACCCCCCACCCCTGGGACAGGACAACCGTCATAAATACAAGTCAGTTGTCAAACATTGAGGGGGGGATCACGTGACCATGGGGATGCCGCAACCGTCGTTAAGTGTGAAAAAACTATCTTAAGTCACTTTTTTCAATGCTGTTGTAACTCTGAATCACTGAATGGTTGTAAGTCAGAAGAACACCCAGCAGGCATGGAAGCCAGGTGTCTCTAATCACGGTTTAGCGTTTCCTCTTTCCCAGCCAATGCTGGCCAATACGTGAGCTTGGCTTTAGGATCTGAATTAATAAGAGGGAGGCGAACCCGGCCACTTAGCTCTCCTTCCTTCCAAGAGGGTCCCCTTTGAGCTGAGGGGAGGGGGTGTCTCTTTGGTGCCCTCGCCCTTGGCCTGCTTCCCTTCCCCTCCCCTTCTTTTTTTGGGGTGTCTGCGTGGGGGGGGATTCCTGACCCCTCTCTCTTCCCCCTCCTAAAGCAGCCACCCCCTGCATCAAAGCCATCAGCCCCAGTGAAGGCTGGACGACGGGAGGGGCCACCGTGATTGTGATCGGGGACAACTTCTTCGATGGGCTTCAGGTGGTCTTCGGCACCATGCTGGTCTGGAGTGAGGTGAGTCTGCCTGCTTACCCAACCCCCCTCCCCCAATTTTATAGCAATAGCAATAGCAGTTAGACTTATATACCGCTTCCATAGGCTTTTCAGCCCTCTCTAAGCGGTTTACAGAGTCAGCATATCGCCCCCAACGACAATCCAGGTCCTCATTTTACCCACCTCGGAAGGATGGAAGGCTGAGTCAACCCTGAGCCGGTGAGATTAGAACCGCTGAACTGCAGATAACAGTCAGCTGAAGTGGCCTGCAGTACTGCAACCCTAACCACTGCACCACCTCGGCTCTTATAAAGAAAATTAATTAATAAATTAATAAATTTCTGGATTTATTTTTGTCTCTCCCTTTCTTTCTTCTTACCTCCCTCCATTTTTCCCTTCCCTTCCTCTTCTCCATCCTCTGCTTTGCCTGCCTCTTACCCTCCCCTTCTCCTTCTCTTCCTTTTCCCCTCCCCTTCTCCATCCCCTTCCCCTCCACCCTGCCTGATTCCTTTCCCTCCTTCTCCTTCCCTTCGTTTACCCTTCTCCTCCCTTCCCCTCCTCCCTGCCTGCCTTTTTCCCTTCTCTTCCCTTCATTTACCCCCCTTCCCCTTCCTTTCCTTCCCTTTCCCTTCCCCTTCTCCCACCTCTCCCTCCTCCCCCTCCCTCTTCCATCCTTTCTCCCCCTTCTCCTTCTCTTTCCATCCCATCCCACCATTTTATGCCTGAATCCCCTTCCCTCCCTTCCCCTCCCCCTCTTCCTTTTCCTCTCCCCCTCTCTTTCCCCCCTTCCATTCCCCCCCTCTCCCTCTTTTCCCATCATCCCACTATTTATATCTGGTTCCCCTTTCCTCCCTCCCTCTCCCTCCCCTTGGTTTTCCATTCCTTCCCTTCCCACCTCCCCCAAGTGCAAAACCTTTTGAGTCCCAGCAAAATCCAAAGAGCCTCAGCCTGACCTGGCTCCCCCTTTTTTTTTTGGGGGGGGGGGGGCTGGCCTTAACATTTTTGCTCCCAAGAGAGTTTGCAGAAACAACCCAGCTCAAGTTAACGGGCAGAAATGGCACAAAAATGGTCCATGGAGTCTTTCCCAGGTGGGGTGGCCGCTGGGAGGGAGAGGGCAGGAAGAAGGGAGACGGAGAGGATAAGCCCCACAGATGGGGGGAGGGGGGAGAAGGAAGGGGAGGGAGAAAAGAAGAAGGAGAACGGATACAGGAGGAGGAGGAGGAGAAGGAGAAGGAGGAGGAAGGGGGCTGACAGCCTCATGGCTTCTCGGCGTCCTGCCCCTTTCCTTAGCACAAAGCTTCCCCTCCTGGTCTCACCATCCTCTTCTCCCCATAACAGTTGATCACGCCACATGCAATCCGGGTCCAGACGCCGCCCCGGCACATCCCTGGCGTGGTGGAGGTGACGCTCTCCTACAAGTCGAAGCAGTTTTGCAAAGGAGCACCTGGGCGGTTTGTCTACACAGGTAAGCGCTGGACAGGAGGGAGGAGGCGAGAAAGCGAGAGGGAGGGAGGGAAGGAAGGAAGGAAGCAAGGAGAGTGGGAGGGAGGGAGGAATAAAGGAAGGAAGAGGGGGTGAGAGGAAAGAAAGAAAGAAAGGGAGGGAGGAGGTGAGAGCGAGGGGAAGGAAGGAAGGAAGGAAGGAAGGAAGGAAGGAAGGAAGGAAGGAAGGAAGGAAGGAGAGTGGGAAGGAGGGAGGAACAAAGGAAGGAAGAGAGGGAGGAGGTAAGAGAGCGAGAGGAAAGAAAGAGAGAGAAAAAGAAAGAAAGGAGGTAGGAGGTGAGAGAGCAAGAGGAAAGAAAAAAGAAAGAAAGAAAGGAGGAAGGAGGTGAGAGAGTGAAAGGAAAGGAAGGAAGGAAGGAAGGAGGGAGATCATGTAATGACTATTCAAAGTTAAAACAACTATGGCTTATGACCATTTTTCACACGGCCACTACTACCTCCCCACAGTCACGTGATCAAATTCAGGCGTTTGGCGAGAGAGAGAGAGAGAGGGAGGGAGGGGAGGGAGGAGGAGGGAGGGAGGGAGAGAGAGAGAGAGAGAGAGAGAGAGAGAGAGAGAGAGAGAGAGAGAGAGAGAGACCCTGTGCCGCCATCAAAGGCGTGTGGAGAGTATCCCCTCGGGATGGCACTACAGGGCACTGCCTGCCAAATCAACCAGACACAGGGACATGTTTTCCCCCTCCGGCCATCACTGTCCTGAGCACCTAATTCCCACAGCACTTGCCTTGTGTCTAAGGATAATATTCACCCCTGTAGTAGGGCTGTATTACTATTATCCTTCTCATCTTTCGTATCTCCTTCTCCTATGGGTATCTTATGCTTACATTAATTTGTTTGTTTGTATGTAGAATGGAATGGAATGGAATAGAATAATAATGGAATGGAACAGAATAGAATAGAATAATAATGGAATGGAGTAGAATGGAATAATAATAGAATAGAATAGAATATGAATAGAATAGAATAATAATGGAATGGAATAGACTAGAATAGAATAATAATGGAATGGAATAGAGTAGTATAGAATAGAATAATAATGGAATGGAGTAGAATAGAGTAGAATAGAGTAGAATAGAATAGAATAGAATAGAATAGAAATAGAATAATTAATGGAATAGAATAGAGTAGAATAGAATAGAATAATAATGGAATGGAGTAGAATAGAGTAGAATAGAGTAGAATAGAGTAGAATAGAGTAGAATAGAGTAGAATAGAGTAGAATAGAATAGAAATAATAATGGAATAGAGTAGAATAGAATAGAATAATAATGGAGTAGAGTAGAATAGAATAGAGGGAAGGGAAGGGAAAATATGGAATAGATTAGAATAAAGGGAAGGGGAAGGAAAGGAAGAGAAGAGAAAAGGAGGAGAGAAGAAAAAAGAAAAGAAAAGAATAGAGAACAGAACAGAATAGAATTCCTTATTAGTCAAGTGTGATTAGACACACAGGAATTTGTCTCCGGTGTAAAAAAACTCTCAGTCTACATGCAGTCATAATATGATGGGATGGCGGCCAAGCATCAGCTCCCCCTCCTCATCTTTGACATAACCCCAGCCGGGAGGGGCTGCGTTGCCCCCTCCATCCTTTTGCAAGGCTAACCTTGCATGCTGCGGCCTGGAAAAGGGGTCTGCCGGGGGGGGGGGAGGGCAGCAGAGGGAGCTCGGGAAATCAATAGCAATTAAGGTGGCAGAGAGGCTGCCCAGAACTGAAATGGTAGCATATGTTTACACTAAATCAAGCAATCCATCTTCATCCAGGGTAGTAACGAAGCACATGCCAATCTGGGCTTGGGGAGGGGGGGACGGAGAGGAGGAGGAGGAGGAGGAGGAGGAGGAGGAGGAGGAGGAGGAGGAGGGAGGAGGAGGAGGAGGAAGTTCAGGGAAGCTGCGCATGTCTGCCGGTGGGGGATCCAGATAAAGAGAGCGGGGGTCCATGATACACTTCGCTTGCTGTTTATTCTTATTTATTTAATGCCTTTGTTATCTTTGTAAATAACTCGGGGAAGCAAACATACGTAATGCGCCTTCCTCTTCCTCCTATTTTCCCCACAACAACAATCCTGCGAGGTAGGCTGGGCTGAGAAAGAGGGAGTGGGCCCAAAGTCACCAGCTGGGTTTCAAACCCTAAGACAGGACTAGAACTCACCATCTCCTGGTGATTGGCTCAAAGTCCCCCACTTGGCTTTCTTGCCTAAGGCTGAACTAGAACTCACCATCTCCTGGTGATTGGCTCAAAGTCCCCCACTTGGCTTTATTGCCTACGGCTGAACTAGAACTCACCGTCTCCTGGTGATCAGCCCCCAGCCGGGTTTCATACCTAAGGTGAGACTAAAACTCCCCGTCTCCTGATGATTGATCCAAAGTCACCCAGCCGGCTTTCGTAACTGATCTCAAACAGCTAAGCAGAGGTGGAACAGCTTTAGATTTGGATGGGAGACCACAAGGAGATCCTAGGGCAGCAGATGAGAGCAGAAAAACTGCAGCAAAACCCTTTCGGACAGTTGCTGTGAAATTGGCCTCTGTGCACAGCAAGCCCCAAGGTCATGGTCAGCTGAGCTTGAGCCAGCTGGACGCTGTGACTGCCAAAAAAAAGGCCAATGCCATCCTAACTTCATACAAAGAATTAGAGTCAACTAATTGGCTTCAGGCCCACAATCCCTAAATCCCAGCCTTTTAGGATGTGACTGTAAGAGATTCCTGCATTTGCCCAGGATTGGTGCTGCCTACACAGGTAGTCCTTGATTTATGACCACATTGGAACCCCAAATTTCTCTTGCAAAACAAGGCAGAGTTAAGTGAGTTTCGCCCCATTCTTGCCACAGTTGTTACATGAATCCCTGCAGCTGTTAAAGTTACACACGGTTGTTAAGTGAATTTGGCTCCCCCCATTGTTAAGCAGCACGGTTGTTAAATGAATCAGGGCTTCAAGGAAAGAAGCAACCCAGAACTAAGGAGAATTTCCCGACAGGGAGAACAATTAACCAGTGGAACTACTTGCCACCAGAAGTTGTGGGTGCTGCATCGCTGGAGGCTTTTAAGAAGAGACTGGACAGCCAGTTGTCTGAAATGGTATAGTGTCTCCTGCTTGAGCAGTGGGTTGGGCTAGAAGACCTCCAAGGTCCCTTCCAACTCTATCCTAATTGATTGATTGAGATCAGAAAAGTCCAATTAAGCTGTAAGCAGGAGTGTCCAATTTTGGTGACTTTAAAACCTGGGAGTTGAAGTCCACAGGTCTAAAAGTCACCAAAATTGGACACTCGAGAATTTCCTGACAGGGAGAACAATTAACCAGTGGAACTACTTGCCACCAGAAGTTGCAGGGGCTCCAACACTTTTAAGAAGAGATTTGTCCAGACCGTTTGTCTGATGTGGTATAGGATTTCCTACCCGAGCCGAGGGTTGGACTAGAAGACCTCCAAGGTCCCTCCCGTCCTGTTATTCCATTTATTTCGCTTGTCAGAAGGCCACCAAAGGGGATCACACGACCCCCAGGACACTACAACCGTCATAAATATGAGTCAGTTGCCAAGCGTCTGGATTTTGATCATGTGACCACGGGGGGGGGTGCAGCAACCACCGTGCGATAAACTGTCAATCAATCAATCTTTATTGATCAGCCCTTGGGCCAAGTATCAAAACACCAAGTTCCAGAGACAAAAAAACTACGGTTTAAAATGAGAAAATTGAGTCGTGTTTTTTTTTCCCCACTGCCATTGTAAACTTGTAACGGTCACTAAATGAACCGTTGCAAGTTTGAACACTACTTGATCTAACAAAATGAAATTCAGTGCAGAGAAAAGTAAAGTCTTACATTTAGGTAAGAAAAACCAAAAGGACACATATAGACTGGGTGAAACCAGGCTTAATAGCAAGGACTGGGAGAGGGATCTTGGAGTCTTAACAGACAACTTAGAAAACATGAGCCAGCAGTGTGCAGCGGCAGCCAAAAAAGCAATCCTAAATTGCATTAACAGAGGGATACAATCGAGGTACTAATTCCACTCTATAAAGCCTTAGTAAGGCCACACCTAGAGTACTGCATCCAGTTTTGGTCTCCACACTATAAAAATGGTATAGAGACTCTGGAAAAGAGTGCAGAGAAGAGCAACAAAGAGGATTAAGGGACTGGAGGCTAAAACATACAATGAACAGTTGCAGGAACTGGGCCTGGCTAGTCTAGGGAAGAGAAGGACCAGGGGAGACAGGATAGCAGCCTTCCAATATCTGTGAGGCTTCCACAGAGAGGAGGGGGAGTCAAACTATTTTCCAAAGCAGCTAAAGGTCAGACAAGGAATAATGGATGGGAACTGACCAAGGAGAGATTCAACCTAGAAAAAGAAGGAATTTCCTGACAGTGAGAGCAACCAACCCATGGAACAGACGTTGCCTTCGGAAGTTGTGGGAGCTTCATCCCTGGAGGCTTTCAAGAAGAGACTGGACTGCCCTCTGTCAGAAATGATGCAGGGTCTCCTGCTTGGATGGGTGTGTGTGTGTGTTAGACTAGATGGCCTCCAAGGTCCCTTCCTTAATTCTGTCAATCATGTGTTCTTTGCACTCTGCAAATCTGATGCCTTCCTTCTTTCCACGCGTAGCCCTGAACGAGCCAACAATCGATTATGGGTTTCAGCGCCTACAGAAGGTGATTCCGCGACACCCCGGAGACCCCGAACGCTTACCAAAGGTAGGAAACGGGACCCCCCTCCTCCCACTTCCCTTAAGCGTCTCGGTGTTGCGTCGAGGTGTCGAACACGATGCTTTGTGGGAGACCCGCTGCGTGTGGCTCCCGGTTTTCATTTCCACAACCAAACAGGAGTTTGCTTTGTTTTTTTTTCAATTTTCTTTCTTCTTTTTTTTTGTAAAAAGTTTTTTTTATTTTTCCTTTCAAATTCATTCTTAGATATACATTCTTATAATTGTTATTGGCACAAAACTGGGAAGCAGACAAAATCCCATCGGAAGGGGAGGTAATGAAGAAGATATTATAGGTGGTGCAGAAACGAACAGGTTGACGTTGAGAATAAAGGACAAGGAGGAATCCGTGGTCCTACAGGACATGGGGGCGATTTTACGAGTGGCTCGGAAAAAAAGAGATAAATAGAAAGAAAAAGGGAGAAAACATGAAATAAGTATTTCAGATGACACATGATTAAAATAGGAAATGAGAAAATATCAAAATGTAAAATATAGAGGCGGAAAAATGATATGAATTGACAGACATTAAATAACAATTATAGGGTGGGTTTTTTTTCAATTTTCTGATGATCAAACCACAGAAGATGAAACATTTAGGAAACCTGGTTTTCTTCTTTATCGGCTGGTTGGGTTTGTCATCGACAAGGAGTTGTGTGGTTGTGGTTGTTGTGGTTACTAGTGGAAGCATTGAAAAGTTTTCTTCTTTTTTTCCTTTTATGGTAGGGGAGTTTTGGCAAAAAAAAAAAAATTTAACTTGCCAGTTGCAAAGATAGAATCAAAGTGACCGCAGGGCGCGATTAAAGCTCAAAGGTCAATATAGGTAGTCCTCGACTTGCGACCACAATGGGGCCCAGAATTTCTGTTGTTAAGTGAGACATTGGCTAAGTGAGTTCGACCCCCGTTTTGCAACTTTTCTTGCCACAGCTGTTAAGCGAGTCATTGCAGTTGATAAGTTAGTTAACCCGGTTGTTAAGCGAATCCATTGACTTTGCTTGCCGGGAGGGTCGCAAAAGGGACCCCAGGACATTGCAACCGTCGTAAATATGAACCATTTGCCCAGCGTCTCAATTTTTGATCACGTGACCCAGGGATGCTGCAATGGTCATAAGTGGGAGAAACGGTCATAAGTCCACTTTTTCCAGTGCCATTGTAACTTGGAATGAATGTTGTAAGTCGAGGACCACCTGTAAACCCAATAGTTTGCAATGTTTTCATTCCTCAGTTTCTCGGCAAAACCGCAAGCTCTGAGCGCTGGGATGGTTTGGAAGCCACATCTCCCCCACCCCACACGCAACACGCCCAAACACATGTGCACACACCAACACACCTGTGCACACACGTACATGCGCAGCACGCAAGGGCCCAGAATTTCACACTCCTCATCACTCCTTGATGTGCCTCAAAGCAAAGGACACACTTGCAGAAACATATGTGCATGCAATGCAAAGGGATCAGAAGGACGCAACTGGACATCACACCTTGACAAGTCTCAAGGGACGTCAACACACACACACACACACACACACACACACACACACACACACACACACCGTGGAAAAGGCCCAGAAGGACCCAACCCAGTGACTCCTTGAGGTCCTTAAAGGGACTTCCGGGAGGGAAGCCCGGATGGCGTGGAGGCCAACCCGCGCTTCCTCGAGGCCGGAGGAGGAGAATTTAGCGCCCATCCTCCGGCATGAGGGCACCGCTGGGCTCCTGCTGCTGGGTGGCCGGGTGCCTCTTGCTCGTCCTTGGTGAATCCGGCCAATGCCTCTGGGCAGAGAGCAGCTGGCGGCAAGAGAGGGCTTCGGATGGGGAGTGACAGCTGAAGGCAGCCGCCAAATTGGAGCCATTAATCATGGCTTGACACGGATGCTGCCGGAGCTGCTGAAGGGGCTGTTTGCCCACATGGCTTCTCCGTCCCTGATTTTGGGGAGGGGGGGCTCGGTGCCCCATGCTTGGGAGGGCCCAGAAACCTCCCACCACTCCACAGTGAACATAACCCCCCCCCAAAAAAACACTCTCCATTCTCTCCTTTCCGCCCACCCCCTTTCCAGCCATATCAGGGAGTCTGGGGTCTCCTTCTAAGAAGCCCCCTGCCCTCCCCGCATAGGCTGTCGGTCTCCGGAATAAAGAGCCTTTTTATCCAAGTTAATTTACTTTCACGATTAGATGTGCTGAGAGGGAGACAGGCAGGGCGGGTTTTCTATGCACAGCTTCCTCCCCAGGAGGGACTTAATGGGATACGACAGTAGATGCCGCAGGTGAGGCGGTTCTTGAGGTAGACAGACTGTGTATATGGAGGCTCTTTGTCTCATTCATGTGTTGGTCTGAATTCTCTGGGGGCAGATGAAATGTGGACAATTGGTGTGCATTGAGTTAGTTATATGTTGAGGGAGGGGGGAGGAGGAAGAGGAGGAGAAGAGGGGGAAGAGGAGGGGGAGGGGGAAGAAAAAGAGGAGGAGGGGGAAGAGGAAGAATTAAGGATGTGATGACTGCAGCTTTCATGGCTACCTCCTAAGTTGCAGAGCTTGCAAAATTCTAAAAAGCATGTTTTAAGAAAAATATATAAATCTCCAATTTGGAGCTAATTTTGAGGAAGGAAGGAAGGAAGGAAGGAAGGAAGGAAGGAAGGAAGGAAGGAAGGAAGGAAGGAAGGAAGACAAGAAGAGATAGATGGGAGGGATGGAACAAATGAGGAAAAAAAGAGAGGGAGGGATCAATGGAAGGAAGGAAGGAAGGAAGGAAGAAAAGAAGGAAGGAAGGAAGGAAGGAGATAGATGGAAGGGATGGGAGTAAGGAGAAAATGAGGGAAGGAAGGACGAGAGGAGATAGATGGAAGGGATGGAGGGTAGGAGAAGAAGACAGGGATGGATGGATAGATGGAAGGAAGGAAGGAGATAGATGGGAGGGATGGGAGTAAGGAGAAAATGAGGGAAGGAAGGACGAGAGGAGATAGATGGAAGGGATGGAGGGTAGGAGAAGAAGACAGGGATGGATGGATAGATGGAAGGAAGGAGATGTGAGGGATGGTAGGAAGGAGGGATAAAGGAGAGAATGAGGAAGGAAGGAAGGAGGTAGATGGGAGGGATGGTGGGAAGGAAGGAAGGATAAAGGAGGGAATAAGGGAGGAAGGAAGGAAGGAGAGAAGGATGGAGGGAGGGAAGGAATTCATTCTCTGGCCTCATCCTTCTCACCGTCTGCTTCATATAGTGAATTGTAAAAGAAAAAAGCCGAATCGGTTCATCCAGCTGGGATCTGACTCTCCTTTAGCCAAGGCTCGGAGGGGGCAGCCAGGCTGGGCTGCTCATTCATCATAGTTAAGCAGCTTGTCTCTCTCTCTCTCACACACACACACACATACACCATCTCCTCATGTGAGACTGTCAACAGAGCCATTCTGCCCATGTGTGTGTTGCGCAAGCGCATGTCTGTGTACACAACTTTGGAGGGATGCAAAAGAAAGGGAGGTGTGTGTGTGTGTGTGTTTTTCTCTCTCCAGGGAGGAAAAAAATCCCCCTTGCAAAGCACATAACCCTTGAAACTTCCCGTTTGGCTGTGTGATTGTCGTGCTGCAAACATCGAACGTTGTATCCTGGAATACAGGTGGTCCTTGACTTACAACCGTTCATTTAGTGACTGTTCGAAGTTACAACGGCGCTGAAACGAGTGATTTAGGGCCAATTTTCACACTTAACGACCGTCACAGCATCCCCCCACCCCACAATCACGTGATCAAAATTCAGACGCTTTGCAGCCGACTCGTATTTATGACGGTCTCAGCCTCCCTGGGGCCACGTCATCCCCTGTGGCCACAAGCAAAGTCAATGGGGGAAGTCGGATTCGCTGAACGACCGAGTGGCTCTCTTTATCAGCCACAGCTATTCACTTAACAACGGTGGTGAGAAAAGTCATAAAATGAGGCAAAACTCACTTAACCAAAGTCTCACTTAGCAGTGTAAATTCTGGCCTCGCTGGTAGTCGTAAGTCGAGGATTGCTTGTGGAATGTGCGGCTTGTGGGACGGTGCATCGTTCAGACAGCAAGGTCAAGTTTCTAGTCCTCATGAGAGGTCAAGATTCCTTTTTGGTACCCGATGGGGCTTTCAACGCCAGCCCGTCAGAACGCACACAAATCGTACACATGAGGCCAGGAAAAAACTGGGGAGGGGGGGGAGGAAGGGGATGATGGAAAACTGATCCCGTTTCCTAAATCCCACTTCAACCTCAGATATTCAATACAATACAATACAATACAATAGCAGAGTTGGAAGGGACCTTGGAAGGGACTAGAATAGAATAGAATAGAAAAGAAAATAAACTATAATAGAATAGAATAGAAAATAAACTAGAATATAATAGAATAGGAGAATAGACTAGAATAGAGAATAGAATAGAATAGACTAACTAGAATAGAATAGAATAACAGAGTTGGAAGGGACCTTGGAGGTCTTCTAGTCCAACCCCCTGCCTAGGCAGGAAACCCTATACTGTTTCAGACAAATGGCTGTCCAGCATCTTCTTAAAGGCTTCCAGTGCTAAAGACCTCCAGATGAAATACAGGTTCTCCTCGCCTTACAACCCCCAAGAATTTCTGTCGCTAAGCAAGGCGTTTATTAAGTTAGTGGCCCTAAGGTTATCACTTTTATGCCCCCCTAAGTATAAGTAAGTATAATCTTTATCGTCATCGTACTTAAATACAACGAAATTGGTTGTACGTTCTTAAGCAGATCACTTATTAAGTGAGTCACACAGTCATTAAATGAATCCCTATTGATTCTGGGAGGGGTGAAGTGCTCTGAAGTCTGCTACTGGTTTGCTTCATGTTGTGGGAGGGGGCACCAAACACGCACTTCTGTGCATGCGCACCTCAGGCGCTGATCCATCAGAATTACTTTTTACTACCACTTCGGGCGAACCGGTCCGAACAGGTAGCATTTCACCCATGGATTCTGGGAGTTGAAGACCCCCCACCATCTTAAACATGCCGAGGTGGCGCAGTGGTTAGGGTGCAGTACTGCAGGGCACTTCAGCTGACTGCTATCTGCAGTTCAGCGGTTCTAATCTCACCGGCTCAAGGTTGACTCAGCCTTCCATCCTTCCGAGGTGGGTGAAATGAGGACCCGGATTGTTGTTGGGGACGATATATGCTGACTCTGTAAACCGCTTAGAGAGGCTGAAAGCCCTATGAAGCGGTATATAAGTCTAACTGCTATTGCTATTGCTATTGCTATTGCTATCTCTCTCCCTCTCTCTCTCTCTCTCTCTCTCTCTCTCTCTCTCTCTCTCTCTCTCTCTCTCTCTCTCTCTCTCTCTCTATCTATCTATCTATCTATCTATCTATCTATCGGATTGTTGGGGGCAATATGCTGACTCTGTAAACCGCTTAGAGAGGGTTGAAAGCCCTATGAAGCGGTATATAAGTCTAACTGCTATTGCTATTGCTATTGCTATTGCTATCCATCTATCTATCTATCTATCTATCTATCTATCTATCTATCTATCTATCTATCTATCTATCTATCATCTATCTATCTATCTATCTATCTATCTATCTTCTATCTCTCTATCTATCTATCTATCTATCTATCTATCTATATCTATCTATCTATCGGATTGTTGGGGGCAATATGCTGACTCTGTAAACCGCTTAGAGAGGGCTGAAAGCCCTATGAAGCGGTATATAAGTCTAACTGCTATTGCTATTGCTATTGCTATCCATCTATCTATCTATCTATCTATCTATCTATCTATCTATCTATCTATCATCTATCTATCTATCTATCTATCTATCTATCTATCTATCTATCTTCTATCTCTCTATCTATCTATCTATCTATCTATCTATCTATCGGATTGTTGGGGGCGATATGCTGACTCTGTAAACCGCTTAGAGAGGGCTGAAAGCCCTATGAAGCGGTATATAAGTCTAACTGCTATTGCTATTGCTGAGGTTTGAAGCGCTGCACCCTCTCCATCCCTGCTCCCCCGCCTCTGAAAAGGGATGTGTGAATCTGACTCTGAGATGTTGTGGGGTGCTGGGTGAATGGCAAACCTGGGGTGTGCAGGGGGGAAGATTGTCTTGCTGCTGTTTCCTCTCAAGGCCCCTCCCCGGCTTTGTGTCACTGCCTTCACGCGAGGGTGGGGGTGGGGGTGGGGGCTCAGTGTGCCGAAAAGGGCCGGCAGCCTCCCTCCTCCCCTCCCTGCTCCATTACGGTATTGATCGGGGAGAGATTGCCGAAGGCAGAAGAGCAAGTGGCCGTGATGGTTGCCACTTAGCTTGACAGCTATCCAATAGCCTTGAGGTCCTGATGTACGGTCCGGAGAGCCGGACGGTTGGTCTCTCGGTTGTCGGGAAGCCGGGAGAAGGAAAAGTGGAGTGGGTGGGCAGGGGGTGGTGGTGGTGGTGGGGGGTCGAGCTCAGGTCCAAAACCTTTCCAACCTGTGCCAGGGAATTGTCCAGCGATGGTGTTCCTTCTTTCCAAACAGGGTTACAGGGGAGTCCTCGCCTTATAGCCATGTGCTTAGCGACAGAGTCACGACGAGCCTGAAAAATGAGCCGCCCAACTGGTTGTCCCAAAGGTGTCCTCACACTTTGCAACTGGCTCAGCATCCCCAGGGTCCCCTGGTCAAAAGTTGGGCACTTGGCAACTGGGGGGGGGGCTCATGCGATCACCCTTCTTTCTGACCTTCCAGCCGTTTTGCGACAAGCAAAGTCAAAAGAGTCTCTAAATGAATGGTTTGTTAAGTCGAGGACTACCTGTATCTGCAATCAGACCCTGTTATGCCACAGCTCAGTCTGTCATCCCTGCCTGCCTGCCTGCCTACCTACCTATCTATCTCACAATTTCTTCTTCTCTCTGCATCTTTTTATTTCTATCTATCTATCTATCTCTAAATATCTATCTATCTATCTATCTATCTATCTATCTATCTATCTATCTATATCTATCTATCTATCTCTAAATATCTATCTATCTATCTATCTATCATCTGTCTGTCTGTCTATCTATCTATCTATCTATCTATCTATCTCTAAATATCTATCTATCTATCTCTAAATATCTATCTATCTATCTATCTATCTATCTATCTATCTATCTATCTCTAAATATCTATCTATCTATCTATCTATATCTATCTATCTATCTATCTCTAAATATCTATCTATCTATCTATCTATATCTATCTATCTATCTATCTATATCTATCTATCTATCTATCTATCTATCTATCTCTAAATATCTATCTATCTATCTATCTATATCTATCTATCTATCTCTAAATATCTATCTATCTATCTATCTCTAAATATCTATCTATCTATCTATCTATCTATCTCTAAATATCTATCTATCTATCTATCTATCTCTAAATATCTATCTATCTATCTATCTATCTATCTATCTATCTCTAAATATCTATCTATCTATCTATCTATCTATCTATCTATCTATCTATCTATCTATCTATCTCTAAATATCTATCTATCTATCTATCTATCTCTAAATATCTATCTATCTATCTATCTATCTATCTCTAAATATCTATCTATCTATCTATCTATCTATCTCTAAATATCTATCTATCTATCTATCTATCTATCTATCTATCTCTAAATATCTATCTATCTATCTATCTATCTATCTATCTCTAAATATCTATCTATCTATCTATCTATATCACTATTTCTTCTTCTCTCTGCATCTCTTTTTATTTCTCTCTCTCTCTCTCTCTCTCTCTCTCTGTCTATCTATTTATCTATCTCTCTCTCTCTCTATATATATATATCTGTCTATCTATCTATCTATCTATCTATCTATCTATCTATCTATCTATCTATCTATCTATATCACTATTTCTTTTTCTTTCTGCATCTCTTTTTATCTATCTATCTATCTATCTATCTATCTATCTATCTATCTCTCACAATTTCTTCTTCTCTCTGCATCTCTTTTTATTTCTCTCTCTCTCTCTCTCTCTCTGTCTATCTATCTATTTATCTATCTCTAAATATATATCTATCTGTCTGTCTGTCTGTGTCTATCTATCTATCTATATCACTATAGAGAAGGAAGAGGAGGAAGAGGAGCAGGAAAAGGCAGGGGAGGAGGAACGAAAGGGGGAGGAGGAAGAAAAGGAAGAAAAGAAAGAGGAAGAGGAGGAGGAAGAAGAGAAACAAGAAACAGGAGAAGCAGGAAAAGGCAGAGGAAGGAAGAGGAGGAGGAAGAGACAGGAGGAGGAGGAGGAGGAGGAGGAGGAGGAGGAGGAGGAGGAGGAGGAGGAGGAGGAGGAGGAAAAATTTGCATAGCCCCCACAATTTTTCAGCTGGTTTCCATCCAAGCAAAGCGATGGCTTTGTGATCCAACCAAAGACGACCACCTCACGCACAACAACAACATCAAGAACAATCCTTGAAATTGGAAGAATTGTTGGCATCCCTTCTCGGTCAACACTGCCAAGGCCGCCTCCGGATGCATTCAATTTCTCTCCCACGTTGATAAACTTCGGTTCGGGAGGTGTGGGGGGGGGGAGCGGAATACAAGTGGAGCTTTGATGAGCTGCTGTGTTCCACCACAAATCGTAACAGCCACACCCCAAGCCACAAACTCCATCCTGATTCTTGGAATGCAGAAGTGAGAGAAGGCGCCTGGGCCCAGTTTTTGGCAAGAGGAAGGGGGCCCAAGGAAAGATCCCATCATCACCAGATGGAGTTGCCGAGGGCCAATACCGTAGGCGGACGCACTGGGGTCATTGGGGGGGGGGCGTCCCCCTGTCGAAATGCACACAAAGCGTTGGTCTCGTTGTGATGTACTGAATGCATCCGACGGTCTCCACAGCTGTCCGATCTTTGCAAAGAACCCTTCCGGCCGCTGGATGCCTGCCAGATGTTTTGGCCAGGAACCCTAGGAAGATCAGGGAGGGAGCACAACGTGTCTGGAAGGTCTCCAGGAGAGGAAGAAGGGTGGCCTGCTAGATCGTGTGAACAGCTGACCCTCCAAAACCGCTAATGGTTTTTTTTTCTCTTTATTTCAAGCTGTTCCATGAATTCTGTTTTACAGCAGGAGTGTCCAATTTTGGTGACTTTTAGACCTTGGTGGACTTCAACTCCCAGAATGTCCGCAGGTTTTAAAGTCACCAAAATTGGACACTCCTGCTTTACAGCTTAATTGGACTTTTCTGATCTCAACCAATCAATCAGGATAGAGTTGGAAGGGACCTTGGAGGTCTTCTAGCCCAACCCACTGCTGAAGCAGGAGACACTATACCATTTCAGACAACTGGCTGTCCAGTCTCTTCTTAAAAACCTCCAGCGATGAAGCACACCCACAACTTCTGGTGGCCGGCTGTTCCACTGGTTCATTGTTCTCACTTGTCAGGGAATTTCTCCTTAATCCCAGGTTGGAATTAAGCTGATCGGTTAAGCTTTAATTAAGTTATTTTTAATTTAATGAAGTTGGAGCAAGCTGGTTTGTTCAACCCTCTGGAGTTATTTCCCATCGAAAGCGTTCTTCTTTAACAGGGTTTGTTAACAAGGTATTTATCTCAGCCGTGTCTCTCTCCCGTAGGAAGTCCTGCTGAAAAGAGCAGCCGATCTGGTGGAGGCTTTGTATGGGATGCCCCACAATAACCAAGTAAGTCTCCCTACCCTCCCCCACCCCCGGCATTGGGGAAGAGCAGAGGGAGGCCAGCAACACCCCGCTTCGGTTTAACATCTGGTGAACATCAGGGCAAGGTTGTCCATGGTCATTAATGGGTCTAGTTCAGTGTTTTTCAACCTTGGCAACTTGAAGATGTCCGGACTTCAACTCCCAGAATTCCCCAGCCAGCGAATGCTGGCTGGGGAATTCTGGGAGTTGAAGTCCGGACATCTTCAAGTTGCCAAGGTTGAAAAACACTGGTCTAGTTAACCGATGCCCCAATGAAGTTTAGTGGTCCATCCCTGTCTTCTTGGTCCATCAGGTCTGAATGGATGAAACAACCAGGCTCTAACTCAAACTTAGCAAGTCCACATACCTGGGGATTCCACCCCCTCCTTATAAATCGTTTTATTTTTATTTAATTTATTTCTTGTTTTGTTTTATTATTTTAATTTTCCATATGGCACATAGCTCCTAAGTCATACAAAGAGAGCCAGTTTGGTATAGTGCTGAAGGCGCCAGGCCAAAAACCAGGCGACGGTGAGTTCTAGTCCTGCCTTTTAGGCACAAAGCCAGCTGGGAGACTTTGGCTCAGTGACCAGGAGACAGTGAGTTCTAGTCCTGCCTTAGGCATGAAAGCCAGCTGGGTGACTTCAGGCCAATCACCAGGAGATGGTGAGTTCTAGTCCTGCCTTAGGCATGAAAGCCAGCTGGGGGACTTCAGGCCAATCACCAGGAGACCGGTGAGTTCTAGTCCTGCCTTAGGCATGAAATCAGTCTGGGTGACTTTGGGCCAATCACCCAGAGAGAGATTGAGTTCTAGTGCCGTCTTCAAGCATGAAAGCCATCTGGGTGACTTTGGGCCCCTCACCAGGAGACCAGTGAGTTCTAGTCCTGCTTTAGGCATGAAAGGTACTCAGATAAGGTGGAATTTGCTTTCCAACCAAAAAGGAAAGAAATTCGGTTATCGTGATTCAACTTGTTCCTGGTTAGCCAAGGATCTACATCGAGGATCTCTGGGTTTTGTCAGCTATACCTGGTGAAGGTAAGGGATGGAAGTAGGACCACCAGAGATGGCCTCGAAGACCAGAGGGAATTATTTTTCTGGATCTTTTTAAGGCCACCTGGAGGTTATCTGAGTTTTTTTGCAACCATACCTGGGCGAAACAGGCAAAGCTACCAAGGTGCCTCCTTGGGACACAGAAATCCCAAACTTTTCCCACCTGGAACTTTCCAAACTTGCTAGACTACAAATTCCCACCATGCCTCAGGCCCCCAGGTTGGACAAGGACCCTCTGCAGAAGATTCATTCCCCAGCTCCAGCTGGCTGCAAACACATGAAACACACCCCAACTTGCAAATCCAGCTGTGGACCCGCAGATGTGAAGACACTTGTTTTTGATGCAAGATCCCAAGATTCCCAGAAATCCAATATCTCTCCCACCCACCACCCACCCCCTCGTTCTTTATCTGTGCAGATAATTATTTCCATTTCTTGGATCTTGCTTGCTACCCTCAACACACACACACACATACATACAAACACAAACACTCAAAGAGAGAGACAGAGACAGAGAGAGAGAGAGACAGAGAGAGACAGAGAGACACACAGAGAGAGACAGAGACAGAGAGAGACAGAGAGAGAGAGAGAGACAGAGAGACACAGAGAGAGAGAGAGACAGAGAGAGACAGAGAGAGAGAGAGACAGAGACAGAGAGAGAGACAGAGAGAGAGAGACAGAGACAGAGAGAGACAGAGACAGAGAGAGACAGAGAGACACAGAGAGAGAGAGACAGAGAGAGAGAGAGAGACAGAGAGAGAGTTTTCCCCAGAACCTTGCACTGCTCTGGCTGGGCGCCCACAAACATCTGGCTCCCAAGCCAACATCTGTTTGTCATCAGGAATTCCAGGGCGATTAAGTAACCAGCTTCGAACAGCTCCCTGCTTCCTTAACCCCCCCTTCCCCCCCCCCACGCAAGATCCAGCCAGTGTTTTCACAGCTCAGTCATGGCTCCCAACACCTGGGCGGATGTAGCTGTGATGCTGAGGAGGTGTCAGGTCAGGCCAAGCAGGTGAGAAGGGTTGAGGCCTGGCTACATGTGACATCCATCGCTTAAGAAGGTGGAATTAAGCAGGGTTGCCTTTAAAGTGGGGTAAGTTTGTCCATGCGAACTCCCCATTTGAGGCGGAAAAGGGATTTCCGAAAAGTAGATTCCCTTTCAATCTTTTTAGAACGAAGAATCCTTGGGCTGGAAGGGACCTCGGAGGTCTTCTAGTCCAACTCCCTCTACTGTTCCAGACACATGGCTGTCTAATCTCTTCTTGAAAGCCTCTGGTGGATGGGACCACCCACAGCTTCTGGTGGCAAGCTGTTCCGCTGGTTAACTGTTAACTGTCCTCACTCTTAGGAAGTTTCTCCTTAATTCCAGTTTGCTTCTCTCCTTGACTCTCCTGATTCGCTCTAATTGGCTTTTGTGCCCTAAAGGAAAAAATAGAAACTCACCGTCTCCTGGCGATAGACCCAAAGTCCCCCCCCAGCTGGCTTTCATGGCTAATGCGGGACTAGAACTCACAGTCTCCTGGTGATTTGGCCAAAGTCATCAAGATGCCTTTCGTGCCTAAGGTGGGACTAGAACTCACCATCTCCTTTTTTTTTTCCTAACGTGATGCCTTAACCACTAGAGCAAAACTGACATTTTCCAGCTCCAGATTCCTATTCAGCTGACTGTGATCTGCAGTTCGGCTGTTCAAATCTCACCGGCTCAGGGTTGACTCAGCCTTCCATCCTTCCGAGGTGGGTAAAATGAGGACCCAGATTGTTGTTGGGGGCGATATGCTGACTCTGTAAACCGCTTAGAGGGGGCTGAAAGCCCTATGAAGCGGTATATACCTAAGTCTAACTGCTATTGCTATCTATATCATCTATCTATCTAACTATCTTATCTATCTATCTATTTTATCTATCTATCTTATGTATCTTATCTATCTATCTATCTATCTATCTATCTATCTATCTATCTATCTATCTATCATGTCTTTATCTGTCTATCTTATCTATCTAACTTATCTATATCTATCTATCTAACTAACTAACTAACTATCTTATCTCTTATCTATCTATCATCTATCTATCATCTATCTATCACCTATCTATCATCTATCTATCTA
This sequence comes from Thamnophis sirtalis, assembly GCF_051295495.1. Lineage (NCBI taxonomy): Eukaryota > Metazoa > Chordata > Lepidosauria > Squamata > Natricidae > Thamnophis > Thamnophis sirtalis. Next base: position 2,174,983 of record NW_028261390.1, read on the forward strand.
TCTCTAACTATCTTATCTATCTATCATCTATCTATCTTACCTATCTTATCTATCTTATCTATCTATCATCTATCTCTTATCTATCTTATCTCTATCTATCTTATCTATCTAACTTATCTATCTATCTTATCTATCTAACTTATCTATCTATCTATCTATCTATCTATCATCTATCTATCTATCTATCTATCTATCTATCTATCTATCTATCTATCTATCTATCTATCTATCTATCTATCTGGGTGAAATGAGGACCCAGACTGTGGGGGCGATATGCTGACTCTGTAAAACCACTTAGAGAGGGTTGAAAGCCCTAGGAAGCGGTATATAAGTCTAACTGCTATTGCTATTGCCCCATCCGTGCCTTTTAGTGGATTTATTAGGGGATCATGACAGCTGAGTCTGTTTTTCCCCTCAGCGGTTGAAGCTTCCATATTGAGGGAGGATTTGAACCTGGCTCTTTCCTGGTCCAAACTCCTTCCCCCTTTGGAGGCCCTTGAAAAATCTTCTTTTTTCCCCCAGCCACCCTTCTAGCTCTCCCATCCTCTCTGCTTGAGCCCGAAAGGATTTTGCAGCACCCCTTCCTGGATATGCTGGGACTCCCAATACCCAGCATCCCCAGCCAGTGGCATTCCCGACACTTTGGAGGGACTGCAAGGCTGGGAAAGGGAGTGTCCTGAGCAGCCGCCCACCACCACCATGACGTGGACTGATCTCTCGCCCCCAAACAGGACATCATCTTGAAACGGGCAGCCGATATCGCCGAAGCCTTGTACAGCGTCCCGCGCAACCCTAACCAGCTGACGTCCCTGGCCGGGAACCATGGGCACTCGGGCATGATGGGCGTCAACTCCTTTGGGAGCCAGCTGGCCATCAACATCAGCGAGTCCACTCAGGGCTCGGAACAAGGTAGGCCAAGGAAGTCCTCACTTAGCGACCTTTCATTCCCCGAATGTTCAAAATGATAAGAGCCGAGGTGGCACAGTGGTTAGAGTGCAGTACTGCAGCCACTTCAGCTGACTGCTATCTGCAGTTCGGCGGTTCTAATCTCACCGGCTCAAGGTTGACTCAGCCTTCCATCCTTCCGAGGTGGGTGAAATGAGGATCCAGATTGTGGGGGCAATTTGCTGACTCTGTAAACCGCTTAGAGAGGGCTGAAAGCCCTAGGAAGCGGTATATAAGTCTAACTGCTATTGCTATGATGAGACCGCTGAATGAAGGAACGTTTGATAGGTACTTGAACTTACGACCGTTGCCGTGCCCCTGCCCTGCCCGCTCGTAAGTTGGCGATCTGGGTGCCCCCGCAATTTGTTCAAAGTTTTGTCGGGTTGCCAGCGTGACTGCCGTGTGCAATTTTCTCCGATGGCTTCAATGGGGAGAGCCAGGACTGCAGTCACTGAGTGAGGCGGCCACGGAGGGCATCTCGCTTGACAACAGCAACGGCGTACATTTTGGGTCTCCATTGCGGTCGTAAGTCGAGAACGCCAACTACTGTCCTTGGAGCCATCCCAGCTGATGACGCCCATCGCATGAACCTCCTAATAATCTGTGGAAAGGGGGGGGGGGGGGTAGACAACTCCTAAAGCTGGAAGCTCCATTTGCCAGCCCACCTTAAGCGCCATCTGCTGGGGGTTCTTCTCCTCCCCAGTTCCCTGTGGGTCAGAGAGTACAGGCGGCCTTGAGTTATGACCACAACCGAGTCCAAAATTTATGCGCGCTGAGTGAAACATCGGTGAAGCGGGTTTTACCCCCCTTTACGACTTTTCCTGCCACCGTTGTTAAGTGAACCCTTGCATTCGCTAAATTAGCTACACGGCTAAGTGAGTTTGGATTCCCCGTTGACTTTGCTCCTCAGAAAGTCACAAAAGTGGGTCACGTGTCATAAATACGGGTCAGTTGCCAAGTGTCCGAATTTTGATCGGAGGGAAAGTTTCACGCTCCCGAGTATGAAAAATATGTCCCTTTTTTCCCACTGCCATTGTAACTCTAAACGAACTGCCGTAAGTGGAGGACTACCTGTGTTTTGATTTATTTATTTATTTTCTCTCCGCCTGAAATACCAGGATACCCGCGCAGCGCAAGCAGCGTCTCGCCCCGGAGCTACGTGCCCAGCTCCACCCCACAGCAGAGTAACTACAACACCATCACATCTAGCATGAACGGTTACGCAGGCGCCACCATGACTGGCCTTGGGGTTCCAGGCTCGCCCAGTTTCCTCAACGGCTCCACTGCCAACTCCCCCTATGCCAGTGAGTATCAGCGCTATGTGGTAGAGACCAACAACTGGGCACCAGTTGGATTCATTACTTGCTGTGGACTCCACACAATGTTTTGACAATGAGGCGGTTGGGTGGGGGGGAATCTGGGCCGGTCTTGTAGTCTGGGGAAGGCTCTGACGAGGGTTCTGCGTCGGAGGGAGAGGGGGTCCCAGGGCTGTCCGACAGTTATAACTATCTTCAGAGCAGAGGTGGGTTTCTGCTGGCGTTACTGTCAGTTCGGTTCGTGCCCAATTTGCAAAATAGATCTGCGCATGGACAGAACACTGAAACTATCAAAAAAAAACATGCCACGGTGACCAGGGAACCAGTTCGTGGGCGTGGCGAGCCTGCGGGCCCTACCAGTTCGGCGACCCAGTCACAATTTCCACTAACGGTTCTCCCGAACTGGTAGCAACCCACCTCTGCTTCGGAGTCAGACATCAAGTGAGGCAGAAGAACAGGTGGAACTCTGCTCTCTGAACTCCGTGGTTTTCTTGCAGATGTTTCATGAGCCAACTAGGGAACGCCATCAGTTGTAGAAGGGAGTGGGGTTGCAGAGAGAAGGAGGAGGAGGAGGAGGAGGAGGAGGAGGAGGAGGAGGAGGAGGAGGAGGAGGAAGAAGGACAATTGTGGGGTCCTTGGTGCTCTCTGAGCTTGGAGGTTTTCTTGCAGACGTTTTATGACCCAACTAGGGAACATCATCAGTTTTAGAAGGGAGTGGGGTTTGCAGGGAGGAGGAGGAGGAGGAGGAGGAGGAGGAAGAGGAAAAGGAGGAAGAAGACTGTGGGGTCCTTGATGCTCTCTGAGGAGGAGGAGGAGGAGGAGGAGGAGGAGGAGGAGGAGGAGGAGGAGGAGAACTGGGGGTCCTTGATGCTCTCTGAGCTTGGAGGTTTTCTTGCAGACGTTTTATGACCCAACTAGGGAACATCATCAGTTTTAGAAGGGAGTGGGGTTTGCAGGGAGGAGGAGGAGGAGGAGAAGGAGGAGGAGGAGAAGGAGGAGGACAATTGTGGGGTCCTTGGTGCTCTCTGAGCTTGGAGGTTTTCTTGCAGATGTTTCATGAGCCAACTAGGGAACGCCATCAGTTGTAGAAGGGAGTGGGGTTGCAGAGAGAAGGAGGAGGAGGAGGAGGAGGAGGAGGAGGAGGAAGAGGAGGAGGAGGAGGAGGAGGAGGAGGAGGAGGAGGAGGAAAAAGACTGTGGGGTCCTTGGTGCTCTATGAGCTTGGTGGTTTTCTTCCAGACGTTTCATAGCCCACCTAGGTTACATCATCAGTGCTAGAAGACTGTGGGGTTTGCAGAGAGGAGGAGGAGGAGGAAGCCAGACCCCTTCCTTCCTGGGACTCGAGACACCCCTCCCCCTCGTCTGCTGTACTGACGTGTATCCTTCTCTCCCCTCCGCCCTCCAGTCATGCCATCGAGCCCACCCCTGGGGGCTTCCTCCACCCCCGCCGGTGTCTTCTCCTTCTCCCCGGTCAACATGATCTCGGCCGTCAAGCAGAAAAGCGCCTTTGCCCCCGTTGTCCGGCCCCAGGCCTCCCCGCCCCCCAATTGCACCAGCGCCAACGGGACCGGCCTGCAAGGTAAGTGGGCTTCTCTTCAAACCAGACTCCCCACCCTGGTGACCCTTGCAATCTCACCCTTACGGCACAGGTAGCCCTCGACTTACGACAATGCCTTTAGTGACCGTTCGAAGCCACAGCGGCACTGGTAAAAGCGACATGGTCGTTTCTCACACTTATGACCATTGCAGCATCCACATGGTCAAAATTCAGACGCTTCACAACCGACTCGTGTTTATGACGGTTTTAGTGTCCCGGGGTCGCGTGGTGCCCTGTGGCGGCCTTCCGACAAGCAAAGTCCATGGGGAAGCCAGATTCACTCAACAACCGGGGGACTGACTTAACGACTGCAGTGATTCACTTAACAACTGAGGCAAGAACGGTCGTAAAGTGAAGCTGACTGAAGAAATGCGGCACTTCAGAACAGAAACTTGGGGCTCCATTGTGGTCGTACGTCGAGGACTACCTGTCTAATCTAGGGCAGTGTTTTTTCAACCTCGGTGTCAGGGATTCCAAATAGCATCCAAAATTAAATCAGAGTCCAAGACAAAGGATTCCTCAAAGTTCCAATTGATGAAGAGAGCCATGTTGGCACATCTGGGAATCTGAAAGCTTCCCCCCCCAGTTGAAAGTTCAAGATCTTGCCCCCCACACCCACAAGCCCATCCCATGGTCCAATCTCCCCACTGCCATGCTGGCAACTTCCACCCATCCAGTTCCGGTCAGGTGCAGAGGTGCAGAGACAAAGGATGACCTTGGTTTTCTAGAAAGAATGTTGTTATGGCTACCTATCATCTCGCTCCGTACAATCCCATTTTCCCACAATAGAAAATGCACAGTAGAATAATAGAAAGTGTGGCAAAAGAAAAAAATGGCTGTACGCCTGACTCTCGGGCACTTGAAGAGGGGTGGACTTCAACTCCCAGAATTCCCCAGCCAGCGCATGCATGCGCTGGCTGGGGGAATTCTGGGAGTTGAAGTCCACCCCTCTTCAAGTGCTCAAGGTTGAAAAACACTAGTAGAATCTACCCTTGGCATGTAGTAAACCAGGAATTATTATTTTTTTAGATTTTTAAAAATAATAATTACAAAATATGAGATGTCTAAGCAGAGAGCCTTTCCGTGAAAGAAAGTCGAATTTGCCTTAAGAGGCATCTTCCATCGCCCCCAAAGTGGGTCCTAGATGGACAGGAATAAACACACTTTTGGGGAGAAGCGGGGGGGGGGGCTCCCCTCTTCACCCCAAAGGGCTGTCAGGCTGGCGGAATGTTGAAATGTTCTTCCGCGCAGCTAAAGCTGAAATTCCTCTCCTGGTTTTCAAAATGAAGAGCTTTCAGCCAAGCGGGGCCTCAATGAGGACCGGTTTGTTGTCTGGGCTGACCGGTAACGGAGATTTGAATTTCCCCAAACCCTCCGTGGACAGTGTTGTTTCCAACTCAGCCAAGTCCCCCAAGAACTGCCCTACCTCCTTTCCACGAAGCTGAAGAGCTACCAGACGAAGCAGCTTCCTCCCAGGGATTTCCTTGTGGTGCTTTTTCCCATCCCCTTCCTTCAGAGCACCTTAAATCTCTCCTATGAGGAAAGGAAATGGGGGAAATCTGCAGGATAAGGTCTTTTATGGAGAGGAATATTTCTTCATAGCGTCTCAAGTGTGTCTTTACTGCAGTTTTTTGTACTTTTCTAACTCTTTTTATCTTTATTTCTTGCTTTCTCTTTCCTTGCTTTTTCCTTCCTTCCTTCCTTCCTTCCTTCCTTCCTTCCTTCCTTCCTTCCTTCCTTCCTCTCTCTCTCTCTTGCCTTTTTCTCCCTTGCTTCCTTCCTTCTTCCTACCCTTCCTTCTGTTTCATCTGTCTCATCCATCCTTCCTTTTTCTCTTCTAACTTACTTCCTTCATCCTTCCTTCCTTCCTCGCTTTCGCTCTTCCCTTCTCTCACTCCTACCCTCCTCCCTCATTTCATCCTTCCTTCCTCTCTCCTTTCCTTTTTCTTTCCTTTATTCCCTTCCTTCCTCCCCCTCCCTCTTTCATCTGTCTCATCCTTCTCTCTTTTCTTTTTCTCTTTCTCCTTCTTTCCTTCATATTTTTCTCTTTCCCCTCCCTTTCTCCCCCCTCCCCCCCTCTTTCTTTCCTTTTTATTTTTCCTTCCTTTCTCCCTCTCCCTCCCCCTTTCATCTATCTCATCCCTCTTTCCTTTTTTGTCTCTCCTTCCTTCTTTCCTTCATCCCTTTCTCTCTTCCCCCTCCCTCCTTCCTCCCTATCTCCTTTCCTCTTTCTTTTTTTTCCTTCCTCCCCCTCCCTCCCTCTTTCATCTGCCTCATCCTTTTTTCCTTTCTTTTTCTCTTTCTCTTTCCTTCCTTCCTCCCCTCCCTCCCTCCTGCCTTCACTGTTTCATCTCTGTCATCTTTCTTTCCTTCTTTTTTCTCTTTCCCATTCTTCCTTCCTTTCCCTCCTTCCTTCCCTCCCTCCCTCCCTGCTCGCTGCTTTCTCGATCCCACCAACCAGACCAACCCTTTGAGGATTCTGCAGACAAGTTTCAAACCGCCTCTCGGTCACTCCAAGGATTGGCTTACTCTTAATCACAGTATGTTCCTTCCCTCCTTCCACTGTTTTGCCTTCTCCGCTCTGTCTGTCTGTCTGTCTGTCTGTCTCTCTCTCTCCTTCCCTCCCTCCATTGCTCCTCCCACCCTGATTAGCCCTCTGCCACAGCCTCATAAGCACCTGCATTCTCCACCAGAATGAGGACAGGGGAAGGTAGATACTTAGGTGGATGTAACTATGTATGGCCAGGTATGGACAAACATTTCTACATGGGGCAGCCCTTGAAGAGTATTCGGAGACTCCAGCTCATCCAGAATGCAGCCGCGTGAGCGATTGTGGGTGCACCTCGGTACACCCACGTTACACCTATCCTCCGCGAGCTGCACTGGTTACCGATCGGTCTCCGGATACGCTTCAAGGTGCTAGTCGTCACTTATAAAGCCCTTCATGGTATTGGACCTGGGTACTTGAGAGACCGCCTGCTGCCAATTACCTCCCAAAGACCCATTAGATCGCACAGGGTTGGCCTCCTCCGGTTTCCGTCCACCAGCCAATGCCATCTGGCTACCACCCGGGGGAGGGCCTTCTCTGTAACAGCTCCGGCCCTTTGGAATGAACTCCCCGCAGAGATTCGGACCCTCACCTCTCTCCAGGCCTTCTAGAAAGCCGTCAAAACCTGGCTGTGCCAGCAGGCCTGGGGTTGATGAGTTCCCCTCCCCTCTCGACTGGTATGGCTGTGTGATTCTTGTTTATTTTAATCACGTGTATTGTGTTTTATGTTCCCCTTTCCCCCTTTGAGTTGTTCGCTGCCCTGAGTCCCTCCCGGAGAAGGGCGACATACAAATAAACTAAATCTAATCTAATCATTTGGCTGCGATGGCCCGGGGGGTTCCTGCCTCGAGCAGAGGGTTGGACTAGAAGACTTAACATTTGATCTCGCCAAGAGACAGCCAGGAATGACTGCGGGATGCGGTCCAAAAAGAGGAATGAATGGCCTGAAGGATGCAATCCAATTTTGAAGACCTTTTAATTCTCATCCTAGAAGCTTCTTCAGGTCCAACTGAGAGAAGAAGCGAAGAAGCTTCTTGGATGAGAAGCGAAACGTTTTCAAAAAAATAAAACAAGAAAGCCCAATTGCCTTTTGGAAAAAGCAGCATTGGGACAGAACCTGGACAGTCTTGTGTGCAAATTTGGGGGTGCCCAGGCTTATGAAGCTGGCCATAACTCAAGAGTCATGATGGCATATCTCCTTTGGAATTGGGTAGGTCTAGTTTAATGAAAAGAAGGACTAGGGGAGACATGATAACAGTCTTCCAATATCTCAGGGGTTGCCCCAAAGAAGAGGGAGTCAAGCTATCCTCCAAGGCACCTGAGGGTAGAACAAGAAGCAATGGGTGGAAACTAATGGAGGAGAGAAGCAATTTAGAACTAAGGAGAAGTTTCCTGGCAGGGAGAACAATTAACCAGTGGAACAACTTGCCTCCAGAAGTTGTGGCTGCTCCATCACTGCAGGCTTTTAAGGAGAGACTGAACAGTCACTTGTCTGGAATGGTATAAAACCTCCTGCTTGAGCACGGGGCTGGACTAGAAGACCTCCAAGGTCCCTTCCAACACTATTATTCTATGTTCTTAACTTTTAAGAATCCAAAGTCATAAGTGAAGCATTGTCATCATTAGCTCCCAAACTCTGCAATGACCACGAGTCACGGTAGCGCGGTGGTTAGAGTGCAGTATTGCAGGCTACTTCTGTTGATCCCTGGCTGCCCTCAGTTTGGCAGATCGAATCTCACTAGGCTCCATTCTTCCATCCTTCAGATTGAGGACCCAGATTGTTGGGTCAGCAAGAGGCTGACTCTGCAAACCGCTTAAAGAAGGATGTGAAGCGGCATATAAGTCAAAGTGCTAAGTGTTATTGCTATCTGAAGGGCTGATGACAGCAGCCCTCCAATATTTATGGGGCTGCCACAGAGAAGAGGGGGGCAATCTATTCCCCAAAGCACCTGAGGGCAGGACAAGAAGCAATGGGTGGAAACTAATCAAGGAGAGAAGCAACTTAGAACTAAGGAGAAATATCCTGACAGTGAGAACAATTAACCAGTGGAACAGCTTGCCACCAGAGGTTCTGGGTGCTCCCTTACTGGAGGTTTTTAAGAAGAGATTGGATAACCATTTGTCTGAAACGGTGTAGGGTCTCCTGCCTGAGCAGGGGGTTGGACTAGAAGACCTCCAAGATCCCTTCCGACCCCCTATTATTCCATGTTGAATTTCACCCGGAGAACCGAGAACCCTGGATTTCTGCATTGCTCCTCAACAGCAGTTGACCAGTGGAACAACTTGCCACCAGAAGTTGTGGGTGTGTTATTCTCTGATGGCGCCAACTGAGCTTCTCTAGGATTTGACTCAGACCTTCTCTCTTTTCCAGGCCTGTCGGGGCTGATTGTCCCACCCATGTGAATCGGGGATGGGAGGAAGACAACGCACACTGACCGGCACTTGGACTTTTGAGACCCTCCAATGGATGCCTGGGCGCGGGGCGCAAGACCTGGCTTCCGAATTCTCCTCATCCCCGGTGACTGCCACGTTATGGGTTGGACCCGTCATCCCACGAGACACCCCCCCCCTCTCTTCGGTCCAGGCCGCATCGTGGCTGAAGGAGGGTGGCCGAAGCCTTGGAGAGCTACAACTCTGGATTTGGGGAGGGGGCTCCTTACTTAAAGAGGAGCAGGGAGGAGAGAGACCGTGCAAAGGGATAAGAGCCCCACCGTCTTCCATGAAGGGGTCCTTTGGCCATCCCGTCCCCCTCTGGTGGAAGGATCACGAAGAGACCGAGGGAGACCCTCGCCCAGGCAGGGACCCTCACTCAGGGAGACTTGCTCATGGCCAAGAGGGGGGGGGGTTCCCATTCCCAGCAGGTTTGCTTTACTTAAAAGCTCATGGGGGGGGTCCATCCCCACACCTGAAGGAAAAGACCCCCATGCAAACCAGACTCCAAGCGTCAGCCCTCCCACTACCCCCTAACACCCCCCCCCTCTCCAGGACTCCTGGGTCCCCCCAGAAACTGCCTTGCAAAGCAAGCTGGTTTGGATTAGGTCCACACCCCCCCCCAGCCCACCCACCCCCTTCATCCTGGCCAAACGCTGGCTTGTCTGCAGCCACCTTCAGCTGCTCCCAACTTTCCAAGCCTTTCTTGTCTTTCTGACCCAGTAGTCCTCGACTTATGACCACAGCGTAGCCCCAAATTTGGGGAGAGGGGGCTTCTGTGGCTGAGTGAGTTTAGGCCTCATTTTACGACCTTGCTCGCCCCCGGGGGTTAAGCGAATCACCGCCGCTGTTAAGTCAGTCCCACGGTGGTTAAGCGAATCTATAACCTCCCCAAGGAGGTCGCCAAAAGGGGGGGGAATCGCATGACACACACCCCCGCCACCAGAACGCTGTGCGACCGTCATAAATAGGATCCCGGAGTGGGAGGGGCTGCCCCAGTCCTGTGTGTGAAAAACAATCACGGGTCCTTTTTTCCCAGCGCTGTCCTAACATTGAACGGTCACTAAATGGGGACCGTTGCAAATCGAGGACTCCCTGTATTTAAGAGACAGAAAACAATGACGAAAGAGGCATTTGAGCGACAGTCATCAAGAGCCCCCCCCTCTCTCTTTTTTCCCCTTCCCCGTTTTTTTTTTACATTCTTTCATCTCCCGCCCACCCCTCAAAAGGATCCGTAGTAGCCCTCTCCAATACTTAAACTTGGGTTTTACGCTTTTTTTAAATAATAATTTTTTTCATCCCGCTGTTCTTTTTTAAAACCAAAAAGAGAGAGAGAGAGATTTTTTTTTAATTGACCGCAGCCAATTCTTTGTCATCCCTTTCCCTAGTCGTCTCTTTCTCTCTTCGTTTTGCAAAACGACAACAGCAAAAAGAGAAAATAAGACAGTGAGATCCAGGCGAGCGCAGGGGGTGGGGGGGGTGGAGAACGGGACCCCCGATTTCCAGCTGGGCGGCTTTTGCAAGTCCCATCGAAAGCAACCTCTGAGCTCAGCAGGCCCCTGGGGAGTCAGCTTCCTCTCCCCGCCTCTTGCATTATTTTTCTAGCCTTATTTCCGAGCGGCAAAAGTGTGGGGGGGGGGGCAAATATCTGTAAATAAAGACTGCGGAGACAAAAAAAAAAAAAAACCTCCCAAGTTGGGATCCTAATCTGTCTGGCCAGGTTCTGTTTGCGGTGTATTTATCTTTGTCTCATGTTCTCCCTGGTCTTTCTTTCTCTCTTGCGTTTCCCTTTGATCCTTCCTTCCTTCCTTCCTTCCTTCCTTCCTTCCTTCATGCTCTTCATTGTATGTCCTGTGATAATGTCCTGTTGTACGATACCCTATGTCGGTTAAAATCCCCTGGCTGCACTGTTATATTTTTTTCCCCCAATGTAAGCACATGTAAATGAACCATTATTGCAATTTCTTAGGAAAAAGCCCTAGAATATATCAATATACCACTTTAATTGCCTCCTGCAGCAAGTCCCTCTCTTAATTTGGAGCCGATTCCTGTCTCCGGGGTGCCAAAGAGCATTCTGTCCTTTTAATAGGTCTGGGGTTGGTATGAAGACTCCTGCCTTGGTCAGGGGGCTGGACTAGATGACCTCCAAGTTCCCTTCTAGGATTCCCCTTCAATGCTCTAGCAGGGGGCTGGACTAGATGACTTCCAAGGTTCCTTCCGGTTCTAGATTCTATGATTCCCACTCAACACTCTTGCAGAGGGGCTGAACTACATGACCTCCAAGATCCTTTCTAGGATTCCCGCTCAACGCTCTAGCAGGGGGGGCCTGGACTAATCTTTTCTGCTGTCCTCACCACTCTCTGCACCGTCTGCTTGTCTGAAGCAGGAATGCTTCCAAACCAGATAATAATGCCATATGATAGGATGCTCTTAGTCGTCCCTCTATAGCAGGGAGGTGGGTGTCAAACTGGATTTCTTCAAGGGCCGGATTAGCACTGTAGTTCTCTGCTGCGGGCAGTTGTTCTTGCAGCACTCTGCCAGCCAAAAAGGGACACGGAGAGCACACAGGACACACACACCCCATGCGCAATTATGGCTGCCAGAGGCACCGCGGGCTGGTCCTTTGCTATTTCCAGGCCAGCCCCGTGGATCAGATTTAAGCACCCCGTGTGTCGGATCTGGCCCGTGGGCCTTGAGTTTGACAACCCCGCTCTGTAGAAAGTGGTGAGGACAGTGGGAGGAATTGTAGGTTCAAATCATATTTTACCCCTTCTCGGATGGGAATGGATCAGTCGATCCTCTTCCAAATTCTCTACAGAGGACAACTGAATGCCTGTGCTGAATTTTCTTCTTGTGTGTAGGATTTCTTCAACAGACCATTTTATAGCCAGCCGAATGCTCACCTCCCCTGTTCTGTGGACAGGGAAAATCAAAAACGAACTGTGGGGAATTCGAGGACTAGCTGTATGTATCGGAGAAGGGAAATAGAAAGGAGGAGGGCGGGGCGGAAAACTGCTTCCTGCAGCTGTTTTCACAGCTGCCTCACCATAACAACATCACCGGCCAACGGGCTTCCATCAAGCCAAGGGAGACCCCACAGTCACACCGATGGTGGCTTTTTGGCAGCTGCCCCGTGGAATTGGCTGACCCTCGGCTTCTCCTGGGAGAAGAGCCGACTTCCGAGGCTGCTTCATAGCTCGGTGGAGGGGGGGAGCTTCTGGTGGTCTCCCTCCAACTCCTAACCACTCCCGCCAACTGCTTAAGCTTTTTCAACTAAGTCAAGCTTCTTACACCCTTAAGTGAACTGTCGTAAGTCGAGGACTACCTGTGTCCTGTTAAAACTCAGCAGGGCGGCATTGGGATGGCAACGGATACGGGTGGTGGTGGGAGGGATTATAATTATCCCCGTCTCTCCTTCAAGTTAAGGCTGCAAAGATACTTCCTTTACGTTGCTTTTAGCAACTGCCTCGATGGGCCTCCATCGCAGGGGTGAAATCCCGCAGGTTCTGGAGAAGGGATTGAGTAGTTTGGAGAATCGGTAGCGGAAAATTTGAGTACTTCGGAGAACCGGTAGCGGAAAATTTGAGTACTTCGGAGAACCGGTAGCGGAAAATTTGAGTAGTCCAGAGAACCGGCAAATGCTACCTCTAGCTGGCCCCAGAGTGGGGTGGGAATGGAGATTTTGCAGTATCCTCCCCCTGTCACGCCCACCAAGGCACGCCCACCAAGCTACACCACGCCCACCAAGCCACGCCCACAGAACCGGTAGTAAAAAAAAGTTGCATTTCACCACTGCTCCGTCGCTACGTGGAACTCTAACCAGATGGGCCTATAAAACGCGTGCCGTTCGTGTTTTGTCAGATCTAACAGTCCTCTTGGCTGCATTTGCTAAAACACGCACAGATGTTGCCCGCTCTCGCAACACATGTGCGCAGACACGCACGCCTCCGAAACCACCCCTCCCCCCCCGTGCATAGAAACCCCTCTCCTTTTGCAGAAGGGAAGTGCCAGGTTGGTTTGGGGTGGGGGCTTAGGAATGCCTCCTTCTTTTGGTATCTCTGCCTCCCCACCTCCCCTCATCTCAGGCAATCGAGATGGATGGCGTGTAAGTTTACTCGATCGATCGATCGAATCAATAAAATCCAGCCGACCTCTTTGCCTTAACGGTTGAGCCCCTTCCTGGCGCACCTGAAATATAAGGACTTGGCACCTGGGAACAGGAAGGAAAGGGGCACAGGGTTCGAGTCTCGGTTACTCGGGGTCTCGTTGGGGGTCCCGGCTCAGCCCCACCCCAACCAAAATACTCCTCTTTACGAGTTGTGGAGCTGGAGGCTCCGATGGGAAGTCTCAGGCCGGCTTTCCTGGGTGAAAAAGATGTTCGTGCAAAGGGGCTCGGTCTCTCTCCGACAGACACACAACCGCACAGCCGCACTCAGGGCACCGCCAGAAGAGGACATGGCTGAGGGGCCGAGGGGAGACGTCAGCCTGAATGCAACAGCTGGCAGCTCCTCGTTCTTTGTCTGGACGGTGAAAGAGGATTTCGTCTGCCAAGTTGGGAGCCCTGGGCTGAATCCCAAGAGCGGAATTCGATTCCATCCATTCTGTCTTCTCCCTCCCTTCTCTTAACTGTTTATCCATCATCACATATCTTCCTTCCTTCTTTTCTTGCTATTTCCTTCATTCCTTCTCTCCTGTTTCCCTCCCTCCCTTTTTCTCTTTTAGCTTCCTCCCTCCTCCCCTTTTCCTCCCTCCTTCCCTCCCTTTTTTCTTTTTTAACTTCCTTCATACCTCCTCTTTTCCTCCCTCCCTTCTTCCCTCCTTCCCTCACTCATTCTGTCACTCACTCACTCCCCCTTCCTTGCTTGCTTTCTTGCTTCCTCCCATGCTATTTCATTCCCTCCTTCCATCCTGTCTTCCTCTCTCCCCCCCTTTTTCTTTTTTAGCTTCCTACCTACCTACCTCCTCTTTTCTTCCTCCCTCCCTTACTCACTCAGTCACTCATTCCTCTTTTCCTTCCTTCCTTCCTTCCTTCCTTCCTTCCTTCCTTCCTTCCTTTCTTGCTTCCTCCCATGCTATTTCCTTCCCTCCTTCCTTCCATCCTCCCTCCCTCCCATGATCCTATTCCTTCCTTCCCTCCTGTCTTCCTCCCTCCTTCCCTTTTTCCTTCCTTCCATCCATCCTTCTTTCCCTTCTGCCTCCCTCTCCCTTTTTCTTCTTTCCCTCCTTCCTTCCATCCTCCCTCCCCCATGATCCTATTTCCTTCCTTCCCTCCTGTCTTCCTCCCTCCTTCCCTTTTTCCTTCCTTCCATCCATCCTTCTTTCCCTTCTGCCTCCCTCTCTCCCTTTTCCTTCTTTCCCTCCTTCCTTCCATCCTCCCTCCCTCCCATGATCCTATTTCCTTCCTTCCCTCCTTCCCTTTTTTCTTCCATCCATCCCTCCTTCTTTCCCTTCTGCCTCCCTCTCTCCCTTTTCCTTCTTTCCCTCCTTCCTTCTTCCCTCCCTCCCTACTTTTTCCCTCCCTTTCTCCTTCCCTTTCTCTTTCTCTCCCAAATGCTGCTTACAGTTGTTCTTCCTGCCTTCATATCTGAAGATAGTCCCTGGTTTACAACAGTTCCTTTAGTGACCATTCAAAGTTACAACGGTACGGCACTGGGAAAAAGTGACTTGGGGCCTTTTGTTCACACTTACGACGCTTGTAGGCTCCCCACAGTCACGGGATCAAAATTCCTATACTTGGCAACTGGTTCATATTTATGACAATTGCAGTGTCCTGGTGTGTGTGTGTGTGTTTGTGTGTGTGTGTTTGTGTGTGTGACGTGATCCCCCTTCTGACGAGCAAAGTCATTGGGGAAAACAGATTCACTTAACAACCGTGTCACTAACCTAACCACTGCAGCGATTCACTTAGCGACTGGCAAAAAAAGTTGCAAAACAGAACAAAGCTCACTTAACAAACATCCCGCTGAAGATCATAGGTTTTTTGGCACAATTGTGGTCATAAGTTGAGGACTATTTGTGAACGTTGGCTTCTGTGCCTGTCCTGTTGCTGCCCCAAACCAGACAGTTCTAGAAAAAGAATCGAATCAAATGAGAATAGGGCCGGGTGGGGTCCTTGGAGGTCATCTAGTCCAACCCTCTGCTCAAGCAGGAGGCCCTTCTACCATTCCAGACAAAGGGTTCTCCAATCTCTTCTTGAAAACCTCCAGTGATGGAGCACCCACAACTTCTGGTGGCAATGAGTTCCACTGGTTAATTGCCCTCCCTGTTAGGGAGCTCCTCTTTTTTAAGTCCAGGTGGCTTCTCTCCCTGGTTAGTTTCCATCCATTGCTTCTTCTGCCTTTTGGTGCTTTGGAGAATAGATACACACACACACACACACACACCTCTTCTTTCTTCTTCTTCTTCTTCTTCTTCTTCTTCTTCTTCTTCTTCTCCTCCTCCTCCTCCTCCTCCTTCTCCTCCTTCTCCTTCTCCTCCTTCTTCTTTCTCCTTCTCCTTCTCCTTCTCCTTCTCCTTCTCCTTCTCCTTCTCCTTCTCCTTCTCCTTCTCCTTCTCCTTCTCCTTCTCCTTCTCCTTCTCCTTCTTCTTCTTCTTCTTCTTCTTCTTCTTCTTCTTCTTCTATGGGGCAGCCCCTCAAATACTGGAATCCTGCTCTCGTGGGACTGAATGATTCCCCCTATCAAACCGTATCTGAACTTCGAGTTGCATCGAGCAGGCTAATTGTCCCGGGTGCAAAACCTTCCCCTTGTGGGATTCTCTCTCTCAAGTGGGGTCTCAGAAGGAAAAAACTTCTCCTTCCCGGAAGAGATCGGCAGTGGGTGCTTAATGCAGCTTTACCGGTACTTGCACCCCACCCCACCCACTTCCCCATTAAAAGCACATTTTAAACTTGTGTGTGTGTGTGTGAGTGTGTGTGAGAGAGAGGGGGGAGGAGAGAAAGGCTAATGCCAGGGAGGGGCCCATTTTCAAAGCGAAGGGGCTGTTAAGTCCTTCCGTGTCTGCCCACCCACAGAAGATTCCAGAGCAGCATTAGGGGTGAAGGCCTCCTCTGGGAGGAGAAATTGAGTGGGTGGGTGGGAGGGGAGAAAGCTTCCCTTTGGTAATGGCTGGTGAAGGATGGGGGGGGGGGGTTGAGCCTGAGAAAAAAGCAGCTTTTATCAGGTCTTCTTTCCCAGCCCCTCAAGAGCCCTTCAGGACAGAGGGTTTTTTAAAAAAAATAAAAAATAAAAAATCCGGAAGGCTGTTGGATCGCTTTGTGATTGCTTGCATTTCCCAACCCTTCCTCCCCCACCGCCCCCCCCCCTGAACGAACGGCCCCAGCTATTAGCCATAATGGTAATAATGGGCCATTAAAGGAGGCCTCTCCGACATTAACGTGTCCGCTGAAGAGGCATCCAGGCCTCCCCAGGAAGCAATCAGGGTCAAAGGAAAGCAGGGCAGGAGAAAGGAAGCCAAGCCAGTTGGGGTACGCGGATGGGGGACCACTAGGATAGCTTTTGGGGGTGGGAGGGGGAAGAGGAAAGAGATGAAGGAGAAGGATGGAAGGGAGAAGAAGAGGAGGAGGAGGAGAAAAGGAGGGAGGGAGGAAGAGAAAGAAAGAAGGAAAGAAAGATGGAGAAGGATGGCAGGGCGAAGAAGAAGACAGGAGGAGGAGGGAGGGAGAGAAAGGAAGGAAGAGAAAAAAGAGAAAAAAGAAAGATGGAGAAGGATAGAAGGGAGAAGAAGAAGAGGGCAAGAGGAGGAGGAAGGGAGGGAGAGAGAGAAAGGAAGAGAAAAAAAGAGAAAGAAAGAAAGATGGAGAAGGATAGAAGAGAGAAGAAGAAGAGGACAAGAGGAGGGGGAGGGAGGGAGAGAGAAAGGAAGGAAGAGAAAAAAAGAAAGAAAGAAAAAGAAAGATGGAGAAGGATAGAAGGGAGAAGAAGAAGAGGGATGAATTATAGGATGAACCCACTAGCAGCAGAGCTCACTACATTGCCCAATCTCCGAAGGACATTGCATCACCCCCAGCAGTTCAAACTTCAACCAAACCTATCTCAGACAAAGATGACCCCATATGGCCCCCATGGGAGTCTGAGAACAGCCAAATAGAATGCATGTTCTTGCACAGAAACAGGAAGCTGAAGTGCAAATCCCAGAGAAGGTGTAAATATCCCCTCCTCGCATTCTCAACTCCATGTGGTCAGCTACCCAAAACTACCCATGTGCTTCTGCTTCATCATTAAACCCTCTTTCCAATTGGCCTCCATGTTTCCAGTGTCTTCCTCCCGGCTTGGAACTGAATCAGATGGATATTTCTTCCAACGACCCTTTGTCTATTATAGGGGCACACATCTTTAATTTGCACACACACACACACACACACTCGGAGTGCTGACAGGGTTTGGCAGAAAATCGCCACCGACTCGCAATTTTAACAGAGTGGGTGGAGTGGAATTAATAAACTAGATCAGTGTTTCTCAACCTTGGCAACCTGAAGATGCCCGGACTTCAACCCCCAGAATTCCCCAGCCAGCATTGGAACTCGCCCCACAGAACTAGTAGTAAAAATGTTTGAATACCACCACTGGTTCACATTAATGGCTTGTTCACAAGTGTTACCAAGAAAGTCAGCGTCTTTTTTTTCAAGAGGGAACTGGACTTCCTTTTTTTTTTCCCTTGAAGAGGTTTCGCTTCCCATCCAAGAAGCTTCTTCAGTTCTGGAGAATGGATTTACATTCCTTGCTGTCGTCTGGTCGTTAGTCCTCTCTCTGAGAGTCGTTGAGGCCGCTTGGAGGTCCGTCCCTGCCCTCAGGGTCACCTGAATGGCGCAAATGGGACTGTGTTGTAAGCAGGAGATGGGTGGGGGTCGTATGTATCCCTCCCCCTTGATTAAGAAGGGGCTGATCAATATTAACCTAGATTGCCTCTTCAACCCCTCTTTCAAACCGGCCTTCATCCCCTGGTTGTAGCACAGCCCTTTCAGGAGTTCTAAGAAAGTTCCACACCCAATTTGCACTATTCAGGGCACAGATCAACCTCCCAGTGGCCTCAGTTTTCTTGCAGACGTCTCATGACCCAACTAGGTAACCAAATCCATGCTGGAAGAAAGTGGGTTTGTGGAGAGGAGGAGGAGGATTAGGGGACTGGAGGCTAAAACATATGAAGAACGGTTGCAGGAACTGGGCATGGCCAGTCTAGGGAAGAGAAGGACCAGGGGAGACAGGATAGCAGTCTTCTGGTATTGGAGGGGCTGCCCCAGAGAGGAAGGGGCTAAGCTATTTTCCAAGGCACATTTGAAGGCCAGACAAGGAACAATGGATGGAAACTGACCAAGGAGAGATTCAACCTGGAAATAAGGAGGAATTTCCTGACAGTGAGATCAATCAACCCAGAAGTTGCCTTTGGAAGTTGTGGGAGCTTCATCCCCGGAGGCTTTCAAGAAGAGTTTGGACTGCCATTTGTCAGAATTGGTGTAGGGTCTCCTGGTTGGACTAGATGACCTCCAAGGTCCCTTCCAACACTGTTAATCTGTTAAATCTGAGGAGGAGGACTGTGGCATCCTTGGTGCTCTCTGAACCTGATTGTTTTCTTCTAGACATTTCATTACCCTACTAGGTAACAATATCAGTGCTAAGAGGAAGTAGTGTCTGCAGAGAGGAGGAGGAGGAGGAGGAGGAGGAGGAATTAACAATACGATGGATTACGCAAATGTGAGAAAATGTTCTTTAATGCAAGAGTATAATGCATGAAAGCAGAACAATTTCTCCCCCACCCACCCCCAAAATCTGACCACTTTAAGACATGTGGCCTTTAACTCCTAGAATCCCCCAGCTAGCAAGGCTGGTTGGGGAATTCTGGGAGTTGAAGTTCATGCGTTGTCAAGGAATGAAGTTTGATATTTATTTATTTTTTTAAAAAACCCAGCCAGTGACAGGTTGGCAGCTTCAATAAATCAATCGGAAACACTGAAAGCTGATGAAAAAAACGCACAGGATTCTAGCCAAGCTGATTTTTCAGAGGGAGGTTTCGCTTCAAAATATTTATCCCAGGGTTTGTTTTTTTTTGGCGATTTTTTCTTTTGCTGAACTGGTGAGGAGCGCATGCCAAGCCCCACTGCTGTGAGTTGGCAAGCCGCCAGGCCCAGCTGTCAGTGCCAACTGCGTACAAAAACTTGGGTGGGAGACAAAATTCCCAAGATCTATCAATGAAACCCCCCCACACACACACACAAACACACCCATCGTTGGTTCCAACAGCAGGTGTTTGTTGCCTGTTGCCTGCAAACTGAAGCTAAACAGCCCTAGAAATAAACAAACACACACGCGCACACACACACACACGCAGACACACACACACAACACCCCCAAAGGAGACCGTCCCGTTTTAGCAAAGTTAATGCTTCTGTCCAAGTTTTATTCCCCAGCCGAGGGTGCAAAATATTCCCCGTGGCCTCTAACTGAAAGGGAAACGGGTGATACGGGAATCCCAAAGAGGATCGGAAGAAGTGTGATTGTGGCACTCGGCCAAAACGTCGTCGTAGGACGAACTCGCAAACGGAATTCACAACCGCATTGGAGGAGAAGGGAGGGCTGGGAGATGCCACTCACGCTAACAAAGTGTTGACAGCATCCTGACATGGCACAGATGTTGAGAACATCTGCTCTGGAAGGCGTGAATATTAATCGGGCTAGACGGCAGTGCAGTTGCAAAAGGATGTGTGAAAGAGAGAGAGAGACGGAGAGAGACAGAGAGATAGAAGAAAGAAGAGAGAGGAAGAGAGGAAAGAGAGGCGGAGAAAAGAGAAAAGAGGAGAGAAGAGAGACAGAGAGATGAAGAGAGAAAAGAGAGGAGAGAGTAGAAGACAGAAGGAAAAGAAAGAGAGATAGAAAGAGATACAGAGGCAGAAAGAGAGAGAAGGAGGAGGAGAAAGAAGAGAGAGGCAGAAAGAGAGAGAGGAGAGAGACAGAGAGAGGAGACAGAGCAGAAAGAAAAGAGAAGAGAAAAGAAGAGAGGAGAGAGACAGAGAGAAAAAAGAGGAGAGAGTAGAAGACAGAAGAAAAAGAAAGAGAGATAGAAAGAGATACAGAGGCAGAAAGAGAGAGAAGGAGGAGGAGAAAGAAGAGAGAGACAGAAAGAGAGAGAGGAGAGAGACAGAGAGAGGAGACAGAGCAGAAAGAAAAGAGAAGAGAAAAGAGGAGAGGAGAGAGACAGAGAGAGAAAAAAGAGGAGAGAGTAGAAGACTGAAGAAAAAGAAAGAGAGATAGAAAGAGATACAGAGGCAGAAAGAGAGAGGAGAAGAGAGAAGAGACAGACAGAAAAAGAGAGAGGAGAGAGAAGAGAGAGACATAGAGAGAGGACCCAGAGCAGAAAGAAGAGAGAAGAGAGAGACAAAGACAGAGAGAGAGAAGAGACAGAGAAGATAAAGTGTGTGAAGAGAGCGAGAGAAGAAAGAGAAGAGAGAGAGTGTGGGTTAAAGCTTTGTCTGACCATTCGCTGGCTCAATGGCATTGAAATGGAGATCAGCAGCGCCCCCTAGAGTCAGACACGACTAACAGGGAAATCTTTCCCTTTTCATCTATTAGTAAATTTGGGGCAAGGTAGAAGACCTTCGGAGGGGGGGCAGGGCATGAAGGCTGAGTGATTAAAGATGCTGAGCTTGTCAGCTGGAAAGCCGGTAGCCCAGGTTCAAGACCCGAGCACCACACAAAGGCTTGGGTTCCCATCCTGGCCTCATTTCCTGCCAACCCAGCAGTTCGAAAGCATGGGCATGCAAGTAGATCAACAGGTACCACTCCGGTGGGAAGATCGCAGCCCTTGGCGATGCCATGCTGGCCACAGGACCATGGAAACATCTTCACATACCACTAGCTCCATGGCCTTGAAATGGAGGCGATCACCGACCCCCTAGAGTTAGCAACGACTAGGGGAGCAAAATCCCCAGGGACACTTTTGGTTGTTGTTAGTTGCGAAGTTGTGTCCGACCTATTGTGACCCCATGGACAACGTTCCTCCAGGCCTTCCTGTCCTCTCCCATCCTCTGGAGTCCATTGAAGCTCACGCCGGCTGCTTCGGTGACTCCATCCAGCCACCTCCTTCTCTGCCGTCCCTTTCTTCTTCTTTTGCCCTCCATCGTTCCCAGCATGAGGCTCTTCTCCAGGGAGTCCTTCTTCCTTCTCATTAGGTGGCCAAAGTCTTTGAGTTTCCTCTTCAGGATCTGGCCTTCTAAATCACAGTCAGGGTTGATCTCCTCTAGGACTGACCCATTGGTTCCACCACAAAACCGCGGAGGACAAAATCGCGCTCGACGAAAGCGCGCATTTGACGTCATAACAGCGCGACGAAAACATCGCGCTGTGATCGAAAAATGTAAAAATAAAGCGAAAACCTTACCCTAACCCCCCCAAACCTAACCCTAAACCTAACCCTAAACCTAACCCTTAACCTAAGCCTAAATCTAACCCTAAACCTAACCGTTAACGTAACGCTAAACCTAACGCTAACCCTTAACCTAACGCTAAACGTAACCCTAATGCTCTAAACCTAACCCTAACCCTTAACCTAACCCTAACCCTAACCCTAAACCTAACCCTTACCTTTATGTGAATCGGCTTGCTTTAATTTTAATTTTATTTCAATTTTTAATTTTTTTCGTCGCACTGTGATGACGTCACATGCGCGCTTTCGTCGACCGCGATTTTGTCCTCCGCGGTTTTGATGGGTCACGGACCCATTGGATGGCCTTGCAGTCCAAGGGACTCAATGCAGGAGTCTTCTCCGGCACAAGGAGTTCAAAGGCCTCCATTCTTTGGTGCTCAGCCTTCCTGATGGTCCAACTTTCACAGCCATCCATTGCAACTGGGAAAACCATCGTCTTGACTATACACACTTTTGTTGGCAGGGTGATATTTCTGCTTTTTAGGATGCTGTCTAGATTCACCATTGCTTTCCTCTCCAGGAACAAGCCTCTTTTAATTTATTGGCTGCCGTCTCCATCTGCGTTGATCTTGGAGCCCAGGAAAAGAAAATCTATCACTATCTCTATTTCTTCCCCATCGATTTGCCAGGAATTGAGAGGGCTGGATGCCATGATCTTAGTTTTCTTTTCCTTTTCTTTTTTC
This sequence comes from Thamnophis sirtalis, assembly GCF_051295495.1. Taxonomy (NCBI): domain Eukaryota; kingdom Metazoa; phylum Chordata; class Lepidosauria; order Squamata; family Natricidae; genus Thamnophis; species Thamnophis sirtalis. Next base: position 2,196,915 of record NW_028261390.1, read on the forward strand.
AATTTTTTTTATTTTCCGTTTTCATAACATACAATCACATGTCTACTATACATAGCCAGTATCCTATAGTATTAAATAGTAATTACATCAGTTCCTCTTGTCATCAACGCCCCCCAAAATAAAAACCCATTATTAGCTCTTCTGCTCTCCATACACCTCTTTCTTCTACCTCTCTCCTACCTCCTTTCTTCCCTCCATCATCCTTTCCTACTCTACTTCCCCTTCCTTTCTCCTTCTCCTCTCTCTACACTCCACTCCTCCTGGCTACTACCCGAGGGAGGGCCTTCTCTGTGGCAGCTCCGGCCCTTTGGAACGAACTCCCCGCTGAGATCCGGACCCTCACCTCTCTCCAGGCCTTCCGGAAAGCCGTCAAAACCTGGCTGTGCCGGCAGGCCTGGGGTTGATGAGTTCCCCTCCCCTTTCGACTTGTATGGTTGTATGATTCTTGCTTATTTTAATTACGTGTATTCTGTTTTACGTTCCCCTTTTTCCCCCCTTGAGTTGTTCGCCGCCCTGAGTCCCTCCCGGAGAAGGGCAGCATACAAATAAACTAAATCTTAATCTTAATCTTAATCTTATCCTCCTCATCTTCCCCCCTTACCCTCTCTCCTATCCCTCTCTCCCCACCTTTCTTCTCCCTTCTATTTCCCACTCTTCCTCTCTTTGGTGTATTTCCGCTTCCATATCAATATACTTAACATATCCTAGTTTTAAAGAAAAATGATCTTTAAAGGAGGAGGGAAGGAAATAGCATGGGAGGAAGCAAGAAAGGAAGGAAGGAAAAGAGGAATGAGTGACTGAATGAGTAAGGGAGGGGGGAAGAAAAGAGGAGGTAGGTAGGTAGGAAGCTAAAAAAGAAAAAGGGAGGGAGAGAAAAAGGGGGGGAGGGAAGGGAGGCGGGGATCTAGGGGGAGGGGGGGAGGGGGGAAATATAATATGTGTTAAATTTTAAAGCATGATTGCACTTGTATACTGTGGTTTTTATTAATGTTAGTGTCAAAAACAGAACAAACTGAATATATCGGAAAGTAAGAGATACCGAAGGGAGGAGCTGAATGAAAGAAGAAGGAGAGCAGAGAGAGTGAGAGAGAGGAGGAGGAGAAGGAAGGGAGGGAATGGATTAAGAGAGGGAGTGATAGGGTTAGGGTTAGATAGAGGGGGAGGGGAAGTAGGTGTAGAGGGGTATGAGAGAAGGAAGAATGAAAGTTGGAGGGGGATGAAAGAGGGTGTATGGTGGGCTAAGGCGGTATATTGGGTTTGTATTGTAGGGGGCATTCTCTATAAAAGCGAGGGCTGTGTTTATTACTCAATGTTATATGTCTCGGTTGCACAGCAAACATGTGATTGTATAGAATGAAATGGAAATAAAAAGATTTGTACTATAAAAAAAGAAAAATGATCTTAGTTTTCTTAATGTTGGGACTACTGCCCATAGTTGAAGCCAAAGAGATTAACGAATTTTACCCCTATGAGCTCCGAAGAAGCCACGGATCTTTGCAACGTACAGCCTCTCATGTACCCTGGAAATGATCTCCCCACCCACCCACCCCTCTCCTTCCCCTAGACACCCCTTCTTTTGGCTTTGGGGACCCCCCGAGGGTTAAACAGCTGCCTGGATGTGAGTCTGGCAATCCTGGAAAAGTGGGTTCCCTCCCTCGGTTCTCCGTCTGTCGGTGGGGGACGCCCTCTCCCCCCCCACCTCCCGGCCCTTGAGCGCCACTCAGCAGAGACGCCTGCGATGTTTAAATTAAAGGATAATGTGCTGGAAATAATTGCCTTAATCAAGAAAGGTTAATTAGGATGTTGGGCTGTTGCAGGCAGTGGGTGTGATCACAGTGCAGAATTCATGGGGTGGGGGGTGGGGGGGGGGTCTCACATCCTCACGCTGGTAATTGGAGGCGTTTTTTCCTAAACAGAATCAAGTGGTCGTCTGCGGAATAGCAATAGCAATAGCAATAGCAATAGCAGTAGACTTATATACCGCTTCATAGGCCTTTCAGGCCTCTCTAAGCGGTTTACAGAGAGTCAGCATATTGCCCCCAACAATCTGGGTCCTCATTTTACCCACCTCGGAAGGATGGAAGGCTGAGTCAACCCTGAGCCGGTGAGATTTGAACCGCTGAACTGCTGATCAGTAGCCTGCAGTGCTGCATTTAACCACTGCGCCACCTCGGCTCTTATGGGAATCCCCACCCCCACCCCCCAAGCAATGGGGCGAGACCCCCAAGAGTCCCCCAAGCATCTCTCCGGAGGGAAGACCAGGAAGGGAGGCCGCGGGGGAGAAGTTGCTCCCTCCACAAATTTCCCCCGTCTTGTTTTTTTTATTATTATTATTTTTATGTATTTCTTTGTATGCCGCCTTTGTTATTATTATTTTTTGCAATTGGCTCAAGGCCCTGAACCTATGCAGCAGACAACCCTGTGAGGTTGGCTGGGATGAGAGAGAGAGAGGGGGACTGATCCAATCCAGCTTTTATGCCTAAGGTGGGAACTAGAACTCCCCGTCTCCTGGTGATTGGCCCAAAGTCTCCCAGGCGGCTTTCAAGCCTAAGGGGGAACTAGAACTCCCCGTCTCCTGGTGATTGGCCCAAAGTCTCCCAGTCGGCTTTCAAGCCTAAGGGGGAACTAGAACTCCCCGTCTCCTGGTGATTGGCCCAAAGTCTCCCAGTCGGCTTTCAAGCCTAAGGGGGAACTAGAACTCACCATCTCCTGGTGATTGGCCCAAAGTCTCCCAGCTGGCTTTCAAGCCTAAGGGGGAACTAGAACTCACCGTCTCCTGGTGATTGGCCCAAAGTCTCCCAGCTGGCTTTCAAGCCTAAGGGGGAACTAGAACTCACCGTCTCCTGGTGATTGGCCCAAAGTCTCCCAGCTGGCTTTCAAGCCTAAGGGGGAACTAGAACTCACCGTCTCCTGGTGATTGGCCCAAAGTCTCCCAGCCGGCTTTCAAGCCTAAAGGGGAACTAGAACTCACCGTCTCCTGGTGATTGGCCCAAAGTCTCCCAGCCGGCTTTCAAGCCGAAGGGGGAACTAGAACTCACCGTCTCCTGGTGATTGGCCCAAAGTCTCCCAGCTGGCTTTCAAGCCTAAGGGGGAACTAGAACTCACTGTCTCCTGGTGATTGGCCCAAAGTCTCCCAGCTGGCTTTCAAGCCTAAGGGGGAACTAGAACTCACCGTCTCCTGGTGATTGGCCCAAAGTCTCCCAGCTGGCTTTCAAGCCTAAGGGGGAACTAGAACTCACCGTCTCCTGGTGATTGGCCCAAAGTCACCCAGCCGGCTTTCAAGCCTAAGGGGGAACTAGAACTCACCGTCTCCTGGTGATTGGCCCAAAGTCTCCCAGCTGGCTTTCAAGCCTAAGGGGGAACTAGAACTCACTGTCTCCTGGTGATTGGCCCAAAGTCTCCCAGCTGGCTTTCAAGCCTAAGGGGAAACTAGAACTCACCGTCTCCTGGTGATTGGCCCAAAGTCTCCCAGCTGGCTTTCATGCCTGAGGCAGGACTAGAATTCATTCTCTCCTAGTAGTCGGTCCATAGTCACCTAACGGGCTTTCGTGCCTAAGGCAGGACTAGAACTCACCGTCTCCTGGTGAACGTCTCAAAATCACTTAATGATTTCATGCCTGAGGCAAGACAGGAACTCACTGTCTCCTAGCGATTGGCCCAAAGTCATGCTTTAGGCAGAACTAGAACTCACCGTCTCCTGGTGATTGGCCAGAAATAAAAATCCTGGTGGTGCCCTTTCCTGCCCTGTCCTACACCGAAGGGCTGTCACCTTCCTTTCAACTTCTAGGGGACTAGGGGAGACATGATAGCAGTCTTCCAATCTCTCAGGGGTTGCCACAAAGAAGAGGGAGTCAAGCTATTCTCCAAGGCACCTGAGGGTAGAACAAGAAGCAATGGGTGGAAACTAATCAAGGAGAGAAGCAACTTAGAACTGAGGAGAAATTTCCTGACGGTGAGAACAATTAATCAGTGGAACTCCTTGCCTCCAGAAGTTGTGAATGTCCCAACACTGGAAGTCTTTAAGAAGATGTTGGATAGCCATTTGTCTGAAACGGTATGCCTAGGCAGGGGGTTGGACTAGAAGACCTCCAAGGTCCCTTCCAACTCTGCTATTGTATTTGTATTGTATTCTAGCTTGCCCTGCTCTGACTAAACTCAGCATTTAAAGCTTCCGTCCGTCACTTTAAAAAGTGACTGGGGATTGTTTTAACATTTCTCAGAGGACGGTCAGCAGGAAGGGAAACAAAGCTAGGCTAGTTAACCAGTTGCTCCCCTTAACTGGTCCCACACTCCAGTACCAGCCGAGAAGGCAGTCTGGTACAGAAGCTCGGCTATTTGGATAACACAAGTCAAACACAAGTCACGCCTGTCCTAGAGTCCTGCATCCAGTTTTGGTCTCCACGATGTAGAAAAGATGTGGAGACTCTAGAAAGAGTGCAGAGAAGAGCAACAAAGAGGATTAGGGGACTGGAGGCTGAAACATATGAGGAACGGTTGCAGGAACTGGGCATGGCTGATCTAGGGAAGAAAAGGACCAGGGGAGACAGGAGAGCAGCCTTCCAATATTTGAGGGGCTGCCAGAGAGAGGAGGGGGTAAAGCTATTTTCCAAAACCTCTGAAGGCCAAACAAGGATGGATGGAAACTGGCCAGGGAGAGATTCAACCTAGAAATAAGAAGGAATTTCCTGACAGGGAGATCAACCAACCCAGAAGTTGTGGGAGCTTCATCCCTGGAGGCTTTCAAGAAGAGATTGGACCGCCCTCTGTCAGAAATGATGTAGTGTCTCCGGCTTGGGCAGGGGGTGGACTAGATGACCTCCAAGGTCCCTTTCAACTCTGCTATTACTCTGTTATTCAGAAGTGGTGGGAGTTTCATCCCTGGAGGCTTTCAAGAAGAGACTGGACCGCCCTCCGTCAGCAAATGGTTTAGGGTCTATCATTCTATGTTGACCGAGAACCATGAATTTGTGCATTGCTCATCAAGAGAAACAGTTGATCAGTGGAACAACTTGCCACCAGAAGCTGTGAGTGCTCCATTACTGCAGCTTTTCCAGGAGCGACTAGGTAGCCATTTCTCTGAAATAATGCATAATCTATTGCTTGGGCAGGGGGTTGGACTAGAAGACCTCCAAGATCCCTTCCCGCTCCCTTTATTCTTTTAAGTCTGTTCTCTTAAGGTCAAAGCCTTTATAGGCTGTGCTTAGATTTCTCCCTTCGATGTGTATTTTTATTTATTTGTATTTATTAGTTTGTCAAACCAGGATGATGAGGGGACTGGAGACTCAAACATAGGAAGAACGATTGCAGGAACTGGGCCTGGCTAGTCTAGGGAAGAGAAGGACCAGGGGAGACAGGAGAGCATCTTCCAATATTTGAGGGGCTCCCACAGAAAGGAAGTGGGGGGGGGGGGGTCAAGCTATTTTCCTGAAGGCCAGACAAGGAACAATGGATGGAAACTAATCAAGGAGAGAGGCAACCTAGAAACAAGGAGGAACGTTCCGACAGTGAGATCAACCAACCCAGAAGTTCCCTTCGGAAGTTGTGGGAGCTTCACGGCTTGAGACTTTCAAGAAGAGACTGGACTGCCATTTCTCAGAAATGGTGTAGGGGTCTCCTGCCTGAGTCTGGGGCTGGACTAGATGTCCTACAAGGTCCCTTCCAACTCTTGTCAGCCTGTTAGCTCTGTTAAACGTACAAGAGAGCAGGTATAAATATAAACACGAAGGAAAGAAATGAATACAAATAAAGGGGGACAGTAGGACTAGGATATCGGTGAGGTGTGAAGAGGGAAGAGGGAACATGAAAATTTGCAGTCCAGACGCAGTGGTCTCCAACCTTGGCAACTTTAAGACTTGTGGACTTCAACTCCCAGAGTTCCTCAGCCAGCTGGCTGAGGAACTCTGGGAGTTGAAGTCCAAAAGTCTTAAAGTTGCCAAGGTTGGAGATCACTGGTCCAGAGGATGCTTTTCTTACAGGATGAAGGGATGGGAAAAAAAAGCCATTTTTTGCTAGGAAATCCCTCCCTTCCTCTCCTTCTCTTCTCTTTGTTCTTCCTTGGATCCAGCCGGCTTCACATTCCTCGGGGGAAGAGAGCCACCTGCCGGATCTTCTCGCCAGATGTTTTAAGAAGTTTCATATCCAACTATATTTTTATTCCTTCTCCTGTTCCCATCTTCCCTTAAACCGGAGACCAAGAGGCAGCATCGTCGCTAGATCATTGACGCTCAAGCGGAAAGCTAAATCAATCCAATAAAAATTGCAAACGGGGAGGCGGAAATCCTTTACCGAAACTTCCTTAAATCAGTTATACCCAAATCCTAATCCACATATCAAAGGAGAAATGAACTGGAGGATAGAACATACGAAGGACGGACGCAGGGATTGGATATGTCCACTAATTTAATTTATTTATTTATTTTAATTTTAAAAAAGATTTTATTGGTAAAAAGAAAATACAACATCCATAACTTGTAAAAAACAATACAACTACATTTCGAGATATTCCCATACTATCAAATCATTATAAACATCAAAGGTTAGGTATCTTATTCCTTCCCTCCTCTTCCCTCATTTCTTCTTTTCCATACCCTTTTCTTCCCTCCCCCCCCTTACTTCCTTCTCCCCTGCCTTCCCTCCTTTCTTTTCTCCTTCCCTCCTTTCCTTCCCCCTCCTTTCCCTCCCTCGGTCTCCCCCTCCTTCTCACATACCTTTCCTCCTTCCCTTCCTCTTTCCCTCCTCCTTCCTTTTCTCTTAATCTCCCTCCTTTCCTCCCTCCTTCCTTCCTTCCTTTCAACTCTCCTTCTCTCTTTCTTTCCCTCCCTCTTTCCCTCTTTACTAATTTAATTTAGAGCCAAGGTGGCGCAGTGGTTAAATGCAGCACTGCAGGCTACTTCAGCTGACTGCAGTTCGGCGGTTCTAATCTCACCTGCTCAAGGTTGACTCAGCCTTCCATCCTTCCGAGGTGGGTGAAATGAGGACTCAGACTGTGGGGGCAATATGCTGACTCTGTAAATCACTTAGAGAAGGCTGAAAGCCCTATGAAGCGCTATATAAGTCTAACTGCTATTGCTGTTGCTATTAATGAAAAGAAGGACTGGGGCGGGGGGGGGGGGAGAAACGACATGATAGCAGTCTCCCACTATTTGAAGGTGTTGGAAGAGATGTCCTTCTGGGTTCAGCTCCAAGTGGGGGAAAAGACACTGGAAACATGGCGGTTGCTTGGAAAGTTGGTTTTTAAAAGAGAATTTGATAACTAGACAGATTATTTGGGTATGAGCCAAGGTGGCGCAGTGGTTAAATGCAGCACTGCAGGCTACTGCTAGATCAGCAGGTCAGCGGTTCAAATCTCACCGGCTCAGGGTTGACTCAGCCTTCCATCCTTCCGAGGTGGGTAAAATGAGGACCCAGATTGTTGGGGGCAATATGCTGACTCTCTGTAAACCGCTTAGAGAGGCCTGAAAGGCCTATGAAGCGGTATATAAGTCTACTGCTATTGCTATATTGCTATTAAAGTTTCTTTACCATGTGGAATGGGAAAAAGGAATGATTACCTTTAAGATTAGTTGTTCTGTTTGCTTCACCTAACAAGTGGAACAGGGTTGGGGAGGGGAGGTAAATATTTGTAAAAGCATTTTTTTTTTAAAAAAATTCCAATTAAAAAAAAAGAGAGAAAGGTGGGGGCTATTAAGACTGACTCTGTTTCCTGCCTAAAAAACATGTCTCTCCATTTCTTATCCCGGGAAATATAAAATTCTGCCTTTTCAATATTTCCCGGGATATTTCATTTTTTCTAGGAGTGGAGTGGGGTGCTAACTCCCTACAAGGGGTTGCCTCAAAGAAGAGGGGGGGGGGTCAACCCATTCTCCAAAGCACCTCAATGTAAACCAAGAAGCAAACGGATGGAAACTAATCAGGAAAAGAACGAAGGAGAAATTCCCTGGTGGTTAGAACAGTTAACCAGGGGAACAGCTTGCCACCAGAAGTTGTGGGTGCTCCATCACTGGAGGTTTTTTAAAAAAAATGAAATTGGACAACCATTGGTTTGAAGTAGCATAGGGTTTCCTGCCTGAGCAGGGGGTTGGACTAGAAGACCTCCAAGGCCCCTTACAACTCTGTTGTTCTGTTATTCTCTTTTTTTCCTCTCCTTTTGCGATTGTCTCATCCCTTGACTTTTCTCTTCCGTTTTATCCAACGAAGAAAGCAAAGGAGCCTGTGTAACGTTAAACCTTCTTGATGCCAACTCTGAGACGGGCCGAGGGGGCACCAACTCAGCCAGGTTTATCTCGGGAAAGGATCGAAAACAGTTTCCGCTTTTCGCTTCCCTTGTTTTCTTTCCTCCCTCCTAACAAGGCTCAAACTTTTCCCACATCCACCTTGTGCTTCGTCTAATTAACCGAGGGGAAATATTTTGTGCTACTGTTTTTCCTTAGTTCATCCTCTGGGGAGGTTTAGCGCTTCGGGTAGGGGAGCATGGATCCATTACTCCGCTAATGAGTAAATTGGAGTCACCAAAAACAAACTGCTCACCCATGACGCCAAGGAAACTGGCACCGGGCCGGTGCTCTTTCTGCCTCTCCTCCACCAGCCAAGGCCCGTCTTACGCCTGAGTGGGACTCCTGCAGGATGCGCAGCAGAATCCCTTGCAGGTGCCGAGGTGACCCTTGGCCTTCTCAATTCGACCGCTACGCCGGGGGCAAGTTCCCCCAAGGATGTGTGCAGAATCTGCTGCGGAGTCCTGGGTGCCTCCTGAGGTTGGGCTCTTTCCTTGCAGACGTTTCCTTACCCAACTAGGTGACCTCATCAGTGCTAGAAGGGAGCCGAGTCGGTTCTCTTTGAGAATAGAATAAGAATAGAATAAGAATAAATAGAATAGAATAGAATAGAATAGAAAATAAACTAGAATAGAATAGACTAGACTAGAATAGAATAGAAAATAAAATAGAATAAAATAGAAAATAAACTAGAATAGAATAGAATAGAAAATAGGCTAGACTAGACTAGAATAGAAAATAAACTAGAATAGAATAGAATAGAAGAATAGACTAGAATAGAGAATAGACTAGACTAACTAGAATAGAATAGAACAGAACAGAATAAGAATAGAATAGAATAGCAATAGCAATAGCAATAGCAATAGCAATAGCAATAGCAATAGCAGTAGACTTATATACCGCTTCATAGGCCTTTCAGGCCTCTCTAAGCGGTTTACAGAGTCAGCATATTGCCCCCAACAACAATCTGGGTCCTCATTTACCCACCTCGGAAGGATGGAAGGCTGAGTCAACCCTGAGCCGGTGAGATTTGACCCACTGAACTGCTGAACTAGCAGTCAGCTGAAGTGGCCTGCAGTACTGCACTCTACCCACTGCGCCACCTCGGCTCTGTTAGAATAGAATAGAAAATAATAGAATAGAATAGAAAATAAACTAGACTAGACTAGAATAGAAAATAAAATAGAATATAATAGAATAGAAAATAATCTAGACTAGAATAAAGAATAGAATAGACTAGAATAGAGAATAGAATAGAATAGAAAATAA
>NW_028261390.1:2209204-2288354 GCF_051295495.1 Thamnophis sirtalis
AAGCCTGCTGGGTGGGGGATTCTGGGAGTTGAAGTCCTCTCATCTTAAAGCCTGCTGGCTGGGGGATTCTGGGAGTTGAAGTCCACCCCTTTTAAAGCATGCTGGCTGGGGTGTTCTGGGAGTTGAAGTCCACCCCTTTTAAAGCATGCTGGCTGGGGGATTCTGGGAGTTGAAGTCCACTCCTTTTAAAGCATGCTGGCTGGGGGATTCTGGGAGTTGAAGTCCACCCTGGGAGTCAAAGTGCCTGCTTTCAATTCAGTCTCAACTCCTAAGCCGTTCCTGCCTTGGCTTCCAGCTAAACGCCCAAAGCGAAGGTTGTCCAGGGAAGGTAGCCATGGGTCCATTCCTGTACCTTCATCTTCTTGAGCCCAGCCAATCGTCTCTCTCGTCCGTCATCCCTTCCTCCTTCCCTCTGATTGGACGTGACGGGGATAACCAGAGCTTTGGGCTTCCTGTTTCCCATTCAGCCTCCAGGTTTGGTTGAACCTGCCAGGAAGAGACAGAAGGGGATCAAGTCATTTTCCACAGAGGTGGAAAAGTGATCAGAGATCACTTTTGAGAACCATTTGGAGCCTGTGTGGACCCAGATCTTCTTCACTCTTCCTGGCCCCTCCCTCCCTCCCTCTTAAGGTCATCCTGTCAAAGTCTCCCCTACTTCTGATGTCATAAATCACCTGCTGGATGGCATCACAAGCATGGAATTCTTCTTGCTTGGTTCCATAGCATCCTAGGGCTGGATGGAAGGGACCTTGGAGGTCTTCTAGCCCAACCCTCCATGCCCAAGGCAGGAGTCCTTCTACCCACTCAGAACAAATGGTTGCCCCAATCTTTTCTTGAAGGCCTCCGGCGACGGAGCATCTCCAGCTTCTGGAGACAAGTCGTTCCGATTAACAAGAGTTGGAAGGGGACCTGGGAGGTCATCTAGTAGGAACTTCCTGCTCCCCGCTCCCGCATGGAACTCCCATCAAGTTCTCAGATTTGGACCCCACCTGGAATGACGGCATCCAGTTTTCATCACCCTGTTATGAAAAAAGATGTTGAGACTCAGGAAAGAGTGCGGGTGGCGCGGTGGCCTAGAGGGGGAGCTCTCGCCTCACAATCAGGAGGCCGTGAGTTCGATCCTAGGTAGAGGCTTTACATAATAAAGACTTCAGCAGCAGCTACAGAAAGACATGATAATATTGGCCTTTTACTCTGGTCTCCACATGGCCTCTGAGAACATGGCATCTGACATTTCTTTCAACAGGGTGAAGAAGAGAAAAAAAGGCAGAGATGCTGCAAGTCCCTGGTTTTATGCCCTTTCTGGCCTTTGATCTTGATCTTGTATTCTGATTGGTTGTCAGACTCCCATGGGGCCACGCAGGGGCAACTCTCTAGGCTGTGAGTTCAAATTTGGTTGCTCTTCCCAGGTGCCCTGCAGTGAGATGGGCCTAGGGCTAATGCTATCATGCCTTAAGCCCATCACGCTGGAGCTGAAGGGGGGATATCTTTGTTGCGTAGAATAGACTGGCTCAGGCCTTTGACAAAGGTGGGGGCTAGGAAGAGTGAGGCTGCTTCCTGCCTAAAATAACCATGTCTCCCCATTTCTAATCCAGGGAAATATAATATTCTTCCTTCTCAATATTCCCCAGGATATTTCATTCTTCTAGGAGGTGGGGCGGGAACGGGGGGGGGTGTTAACTCCCTTCAGCCCATTGACTGCAAATTGCCCATTGATCTCAGTCAAATTCTGTGCTCCTTGGAGTTGCAGAATGAAGTTTGGAAAATAGTTTCTCAGGCTCATTCAGCACTTTAGCCACCAGGTGGCGCCAACGTTCTGCTCATCCTCCTAGACCGGTGTTTCTCAACCTTGGCGACTTTCAGTCCTGTGGACTTCAACTCCCAGAATCCCCCAACCAGCAGATCTTATTTATCAGATTATTCTAATCTGATCTCAGCTCTTACTAAATGCCCTTTTAAGGGATCCCAAGAAGCCCCGTATAATCCCCGACCTCCGGTCCTTCCGAACGCACCCTAAAAAGTTGGCTTTTCCAGCAAGCCAGCCTGGCCTGAACAAAACAAAATAAATTATTGATCATTGTTCATTTTAATTCAGATTTTTAAAAAAATGTTATTAATAGCAATAGCAGTTAGACTTATATACCGCTTCATAGGGCTTTCAGCCCTCTCTAAGCGGTTTACAGAGTCAGCATATCGCCCCCAACAACAATCCGGGTCCTCATTTTACCCACCTCGGAAGGATGGAAGGCTGAGTCAACCTTGAGCCTAGTGGGATTTGAACAGTCGAACTGCTGAACTGCAGTCAGCTGAAGTAGCCTGCAGTGCTGCATTTAACCACTGCGCCACCTTGGCTCCTTATTGTTAATTCTAATTGGGTTTATTTGGAATATCCTATTTAATTTTTTTTTTAAACTTTTGTATTATGTGTTTCTTTTAATGTTGTACGCCACCCTGAGTCCTTGGGAGAAGGGTGGCATATAAATCTAATAAATCTAAAATCTAAAAGCCGGCAATGATTATGGGGTCTTTGAGGCCTCGCTGACTCCTTTTGAAGCAACTCGCAGTGGCTAGAAAGGAAATCTGGGGGGCAAATCATGGGGATTTTAGGAGGCAGGAAAGAGGCTCAGAAGCGGGAAAGCCGGGAAATTAATCCTGCCACAAATTAAGTTGCTCCAAGGCAGGGGGAAGGGAGGGGGAATGTTTTGCATTGGGAAGGGAGGGAGGGCAAAGAAACAGGGCAGCTCACTCAGATTATTAATTCCAGATGGTCTTGTTTTTGTTTTTTTCTTATCTGCTGGAATAGCAGGGAGGACAAGAAGGGATAATATAATAACCCTTTCCTTTCCGAAAATCTGGATTTGCGTTTCTCCTTTTGACTGCAGAGCAGGGGGTGTCAAACTCAAATTTCATCAGGGATGTGATCTTGGGGTGGGGGAAAACAGTGTCGCTGTGGTTCAGCTCGACATCACTTCGATCGGGCGTTGAGTTTGACACCCCTGCGGCATTGCCAGCCAAAACCCCCGTAGGAATCTGGCAACGGACCGTTAAAATATTAAAGGGCACATTCTTACCCAGGGGACGGGCATTTCGAGCCCGAAGCCCCCAAAGGAATTGATAGAAACCCACCGACGGCCAGCCCCATTTGGTCAGCTGCTGTCTCTGGCTACCGAATAAAGAAGGGGGCTTCCTTTCCTGCAGCCGGCCTCCATTTTATTTCCGGCGTCTTTCTCCGGATTTTTCTTCCAACGTTTTTCTCCCACTGTTGATGTTTAGTGCATCAGATGAGACGGATGCAAATGAATTCTTTGCATAATGAAGGCATCAGCCTTCCAACATCTGGGAGCTTCTAACGGAAGTCTGAGGAAGTAATTAGCTGTGGATTTCAGTTAACGCAGGGGTGTTCAACCTTGACAGCTTTAAAATATGTGGACTTCAACTCCCAGAATTCCCCAGCCAGCCATGCTGGCTGGGGAATTCTGGGAGTTGAAATCCACAAGTCTTTTTTTTTAATATACTTTTTTTATTTTCCATTTTCATAACATATAATCGCATGTATACTATTACATAGCCAATATCCTATTGTATTAAGTAGTAATTACATCAGTTCCTCTTGTCATCAACGCCCAGAAAGTTAAAAACCCATTATTAGCTCTTCTGCTCTCCATACACCTCTTTCTTCTACCTCCCTCCTACCTCCTTTCTTCCCTCCATCATCTTTTTCTACTCTACTTCCCCTTCCTTTCTCCTTCTCCTCTCTCTTCATTCCACTCCTCCTTATCCTCCTCATCTTCCCCCCTTCACCCTCTCTCCTATCCCTCTCTTCCCATCTTTCTTCTCTCCTCTGTTTCCCACTCTTCCTCTCATTGGTGTATTTCCGCTTCTGAGCAAACTCCGTTCTATGTCGATGGTATTTATGCTTCCATATCAATATACTTAACATATCCTAGTTTTAAAGAAAAAATAAGAGAAGACAGTATACATGTGCAATCATATTACTTTTTAAATCTAACACCCCTCGTCAAGCCTAATATACATCCCTCCCCCCCTCTCCCCCTCCCACCCCCCAGCCTTCCCTCCGCCAACTTCCCAGAACCCGTACACGGTATAAATCTTTAACTCCACAAGTCTTAAAGTCTTAAGGTTCAACTCCTTGATGTAAAGAGACCACAATCTCAATTCATTTCCAATTCTCCAAGGGGATTCTCGGATCCAAATCCTTTAACCTGAAGCCCATAAAGTATACTAGCTGGGCATCCGTGTTTCGCAACAAAACTATGGGATTGGGCAATGCGGGAGAAATCCGGTTCACAATCCGTCGGCTCAGTGGTGGTCGGTGATTGAAACACACAAGGGAATATCGCTCCCGCCACCTTGAGTCCTGAAGCGGTTCCATAGGTGGAAGGCGTACACATTTTGGTGAGGTACAGACGTTCAGTATTATAAGGAGCCCCAGACCGCTCCTGAGGGAAGGAGTGGAAATGTCTGCCAGTTTGAACTGAGGTAACGGAATGTGAGGCAACTGGCAGTTGGAACAGAGTTCTTTTCAGGTGGGGAGGGAGAGTAGAATGTCTAACTCCATAGCATCAGAGCGTGTTAATAATAATAATAATGTAGAAAAATATTAATGATCTGATGGTCATTTCAAAAAATCCTTTCTTAGCTAGCACCTAGAAGCCAAGAGTAGGTGCTGAATTTCAAGTTTGTAGGATTTACAGTTCTGGAGACACAAACCGGTTTGCCATAAGGCCTGCCTCCTTAGGGCACTCAGTGCAAAAGAACCTCCAAAAAACAGAGTTTATTTGTTCTCTTCCAAAGAAATCCATTCCCCAGGGAGGAGGGGGAGAATGTGGGTGAGTCCATCCCATAAAATGATACCCAAGCACTTTGGCTGTCCAGATTTTTTGGTTATGAAATTGACCCGTCATTTTTTATCTGCGGTTTTTATCTCCGAAAGGGGGAAATAAATCAAAACATCTGTCCTTCTGAAACAACAGCTGTGACTCAAAACTTCCTTAGAAACACAATCTTTACATGGCCCTTTCGCTAAAAAGTAGCTCCATTTTCCGGAATCCGATCTTAGATGCTCTCTTGGATTATGGACAATTTTATTCCCAAAGGAGGGGAGCCTTATGAAGCTTCCATGGTTAGTCCAGGAAGTGCCCAGATCAGGAGCTTCTGGGAAAGGTCCCTCTGCTTTTTGAACAAGAAAAGCTTGGGGATGAACTGTGGGGTCCTTGGTGCTCTCTGAGCTTGGTGGTTTTCTTGCAAACATTTCATGACCCAACTAGGGAACATCATCAGGTCTAGAAGGGAGAGAGGGAAGGTGGGAGGGAGGGAGGGAGGGAGGGAGGGAGGGAGGGAGGAGGAGGACTGTGGGGTCCTTGGTGCTCTCTGATCTTGGGAAGGGAAAGGGAAAGAAGAGATGGAGAGGGAAGGGAAGGGAAAAGAAGAGAAGGAGAGGGAAGGGAAGGAGAAAGAAGAGAAGAGAAGAGAAGAGAAGGGAAGGGGAAGAGAAGATATAAAACAAGAAGAGAAGGAGAGGGAAGGGAAGGGAAAAGAAGAGAAGGAGAGGGAAGGGAAGGAGCAAGAAGAGAAGAGAAGGGGAAGAGAAGATATAAAACAAGAAGAGAAGGAGAGGGAAGGGAAGGGAAAAGAAGAGAAGGGGAAGGGGAAGAGAAAGAGAAAGAGAAAGAGAAGAGAAGAGAAGAGAAGAGAAGAGAAGATATAAAACAAGAAGCGGGGGAGGGGGATGGATGGGGAAGAGAAGAGAAGAAAAGGGGAAGAGGGGAAGGGAAGAGAAGGAAAGAGAGAGAAGAGAAGTCAAATCTCTCATGCAACCCCCCAAAGCTTGGGGTGCGGAAGGCGAGGGGTGTTGGGGGGTCCCAAGGAGAAGAGCTTCAGAGGGATTCGGCCGGGCAGGAGAATCACAGCCGCCCCATTGGAAGAACAAGCGGATCAAGTGAAGCCGAGGAAGCTGACGGGCAGGAGGGCGGGCTTCCCTCTTTGTATATCTGTCTGCGTCTTTGCGAGTGTGTGATTGTGTGTCTCTGTGTGCGTGTGTGTTTTTATGGTCCCAGCTATTCCCAGCAATGCGGTACCCGTGGGGAAGTAAGCAGGAATGCCAGAGAGGAAGATGCTTTTAAGCTTCTAAGCCGCTCAGGGAGAAGCAGCCGGAGGAGACTTGGAGGAGCGAAGCTGCAGACCGTGGGGCTTAGTTCAGCTCGCCCGACATGTTGCTGTGGGTGCCCACCACGCTCCTGGCCCTCTCCCACCTCGGCTGGGTCCCCTCTGCGGTGGGACGCGCCCTTTCACTCACACCGGGACCCTCCGTGGAGATGCTCGGGGACCCCAAAGTCAACTGGACCACGGCTGCACCCCAGCTGGTCTCGCCTTCAGTTTCCACGGAAGAAAAGGGCCCGGGGCCCACGGAGCCCCCCAAAGTCTCCACAACTCTGCCCAGGGCTCACGAGGATCGGGAGCTGCCACCGTCCCCCAGCGTCGCCACAAGAGGGAGGGTCTCCACTGAGACCCCAAGGGACACCAAAGGTACCTGAGTAGCATTTGAGCTTCAGAGGAAATTTGGGGGGGGTTGCGGAGGGGTGGAAAGAGGGGGATTGATGTGGTTTTGGGGTGGAGGAGAGAGAGAGAGAGAGAGAGAAAGAGAGGAAGGAAGAGATACACACAAGGAACGTAGGACGGGAGAGTGAGAGAAAAAAGAGAGAGGCAAAGATAGAAAGAGAGAGAGAGAGAGAAAGAAGGAAAGAGAAAGAAAGGAAGAAAGAAAAAAGAAAGAAAAAGAAAGTGGGAGAGAAAAGAAAGAAAGAAAGAAAGAGAGAGAGAGAGAGAGAGACAAAAGGAAGAAAGGAAGGAAGGGGGAGAGATACACACAAGAAAGGAAGGAAGGAAGGGATAGAGAAAAAAGAAAGAAAAAGAGAGTAGGAGAGAGAGATGAAAGAAAGAAAAAAGAAAGAAAGAAAGAAAGAGAGAGGGAGGGAGAGAAAAGGAAGGAAGGGGGAGAGATACACACAAGGAAGGTAGGAAGGGAGAGTGAGTGTAAAAAAGAGAGAGAAAGATAGAAAGAGGAAATAAAATAAATAAATAAATAAATAAAAGGAGGAGGAAGGAAGGAAAGAAGGAAGAAAAAAACAAAGAAAGAAAGAAAGAAAAGAAAGAAAGAAAAGAAAGAATGAGAGAGAAAAGAAAAGAAAGGAAAATGAAAAAAGAAAGAAAAAAGAGAAAAGAAAGAAAATAAAACGAATGAAAGAAAGAAAGAAAGAAAGAAAGAAAGAGAGAGGGAGGGAGAGAAAAGGAAGGAAGGGGGAGAGATACACACAAGGAAGGTAGGAAGGGAGAGTGAGTGTAAAAAAGAGAGAGAAAGATAGAAAGAGAAAGAGAAAGAAGGAAAGAGAAAGAAAGAAAGGAAGAAAGAAAAAAGGAAAAAGAAAGAAAAAGAAAGTGGGCAAGAGAGAAAGAAAGAAAGAAAGAAAGTAAGAAAGAAAGAAAAAGAAAGAGAACTTATGACCACAATTGAGCCCAAAATTTTGATTGCTAAGCAAGAGCGTTGTTAAGTGAGTTTCACCACATTTTCCAAGTTGGCCACCCGGTCACATGGCCGGCAAGCCACTCCCACAAAACAGGCCACACCTACAGAATAGGTTGTAAAAAAACCTTGAAAGCCACCCGTGGGTGGAGGGCATCGGCTGCCCCCCCCTTTTGGAAGCAGGGTGCAGGGGGGAGCAGGTGCATAAGAAACGCAGTGCATGCCACGGACAGCCAGAGGAGAATTCAGCTCATCCTCAGCCGGCCAGTCAACCCGCAGTTGTGACGATGGGTATTGTAGTCCCTGGCATCTGGAGGACCTCAGGTTTGAGAAGGGTGGTCTGATAGGGAGTAGGAGAAGAGGTGGGGGGCTGGTGAAACATGGGTCTGTTTTTTCCCCAAAGACCCAAATCATTTTGTTTTGTTCTGGAGCATGATAGACGTAGATCGATAAAGGGGAATATTTCTAGCTCAGGGTTGAACTGTGGGGTCCTTGTGGTCTCTGAGCTGGTGGCTTTTTTGCACACGTTTCATGACCCAACTAGGGAACACCATCAGTTGTAGAAGGGAGGGAGGTTTGCAGAGAGTGCTAGGAAGGGGGGGGTGTTGCAGGGAGGAGGGGGGGGGAGGAGGAGGATTGTGCAAACTCTCTGAACTTGGTTGTTTTCTTTCATGCCATTTCATGTTTCCTAGTGCTGTATTTGTGTGCCTCTATCTATCAATCATCTATCATTATCTACCATCTATCTATTTGCTATCTATCTATCATCCATCCATATCTATACATATATTATACATATATCCCAGCAAGGGTATGGCTAGCTGATGAGAGCTAAATAGCTTGAAATGGATCTATACTAGTCTCCCTTTATTTATTTATCAGCACAAATATAGCACAAAATATTATACGTATAAACACACACACACAGACACACACACACACACACACACACACACATATGCTTCTTACATATTTATATATGTTCAACCTAAACTGACCTGTATATGTTAAACTAACGGCTACTTTTCCACAGCTTCAATCAATAGGATCTAAGCAGGTTACAACAGCTAGCAGATAATATCAACAACCACCCAATAAATGTCAAGAACATTTGTGAAGATAATCCAAGTGGCATCTAAGGTGTGGGGGAGATGGGCAGTTTCCTATATCTGACAGGTAGATGATAGAGAGAAGAGATAACGATAGATAATAGACAGACTGATAGACAAGGGGTGAGAGGGATGTATGATATATATGTATAGATTATATAGATAGTTGTTAGGTAGGTAGGTAGATTAGATAGATAGATAGATAGATAGATAGATAGATAGATAGATAGATAGATAGATAGATAGATAGATAGATAGATAGATAGATTAGATAGATGATAGATAGAGAGATAGATAGATAGATAGATAGATAGATACAGAGATAGAGAGATAGAGAGATAGATGAGAGAGAGAGACTAGATAATGATAGACAATAGATGATAGACAGACTGATAGATAGAGAGAGAGATGATGTATGTATGTATGTATGTATAGATTAGATAGATGAGAGAAAATAGATAATGATAGATAATAGACTGATAGACAAGGGGGTGAGAGGGATGTATGGTATATATGTATAGATTATATAGATAGTTGACAGATAGATGGAGAGAGAAAGAGAGAGATGGATAGATATAGATAGGAGAGAAAGAATAGATAATGATAGATGATAGACAGACTGATAGACGGGGGGTGAGAGAGATGTATGATATATAATATATAGATTATATAGATAGTAGATGATAGATAGATAGATAGATAGATAGATAGATAGATAGATAGATAGATTAGATAATGATAGATGATAGATGATAGATGATAGATGATTGACAGAGAGGGAGAGAGAGATGTATGATACATAAGGATAGATTATATAGATAGTTGTTAGATAGATAGATGATAGATAGATAGATAGATAGATAGATGATAGATAGATAGATAGATAGATAGATAGATGATAGATAGATAGATAGATAGATAGATAGATAGATAGATAGATAGATAGATGATAGATAGATAGATAGATAGATGATAGATAGATAGATAGATAGATAGATGATAGATAGATAGATAGATAGATAGATAGATGATAGATAGATAGATGATAGATAGATAGATAGATAGATAGATAGATAGATAGATAGATAGATAGATAGATAGATAATAGATAGATAGATAGATAGATGATAGATAGATAGATAGATAGATAGATAGATAGATAGATGATAGATAGATAGATAGATAGATAGATGATAGATAGATAGATAGATAGATAGATGATAGATGATAGATGATAGATAGATGATAGATAGATAGATAGATAGATAGATGATAGACAGATAGATATAGATAGATAGATAGATAGATGATAGATAGATAGATAGATAGATAGATAGATGATAGATAGATAGATAGATAGATGATAGATAGATAGATAGATAGATAGATAGATAGATAGATAGATGATAGATAGATAGATAGATAGATAGATAGATGATAGATAGATAGATAGATAGATAGATAGATAGATGATAGATAGATAGATAGATAGATGATAGATAGATAGATAGATAGATAGATAGATGATAGATAGATAGATAGTAATAGATAGATGATAGATAGATAGATAGATAGATAGATAGATAGATAGATGATAGATAGATAGATAGATAGATAGATAGATAGATAGATAGATGATAGATAGATAGATGATAGATAGATAGATAGATAGATGATAGATAGATAGATAGATAGATAGATGATAGATAGATAGATAGATAGATAGATAGATAGATAGATAGATAGATAGATAGATAGATGATAGATAGATAGATAGATAGATAGATAGATAGATAGATAGATAGAAGAGATAGAGAGAGAATACTGGTAGATAATGATAGACAATAGATGATAGACTGATAGACAGAGAGAGAGAGAGAGGGAGAGATGATGCATGGATGTATAGATTGGATAGATGAGAGAGAGAGAGATTGAGATTAATTGTGGAAAGGAAACTGACCCGCTGGGTGCTTTTTACTTTTTCCCAGCTCCCAAAAAGCCTCTCCGAGTCAAAATAGTCAAGAAAAAGGTTTTGAAGAAGAAGAAGCAGAAGCTGCTCAATCCGGAAGCCGCCAGCCGAGAGGCCTCCTCAGGTAGGATCCCTCCGGTCGCCTTTGCCTTGCAGGGATGTTGCGTAGGCAGCCCGGGGCACACACACACACACACAGACACACACACACACACACATCCATCTTTATATCTATCTCCATCTAGCTATCTTTCTTTCTCTCTCTTTCTCTAGCATCATCTATCTACCTACCTACCTATCTCTCTTTCTCTGTCTATCTGTCATCACCTCCACTGCATCTACCTCCATTCTGTTTGCCTGCCTGCCTCCCTCTAATCTTTCTCCATTTCTTTCTCCATTTCTCAATGGGAAAATTCCCCCAACAGATTCACTGAACAACCAGCTGAGTAACTTGAATGTTTGAATGTTTATTTTACTTATATGCTGCCCTTTCCCCCCGAAGGGGACTCAGGGCGGCTCACAACTCAAACCAGGGAAGGGGGATACAAACAAGAATTTAAAACGACATAAAAAACAATGCATAATTTAAAAACACACGACAGTCATACCAATTCGAGACGGGGGCAACAGCTCTTTAGCCCAGGCCTGTCGGAACAGCCAGGTTTTAAGGGCTTTGCGGAAGGCCTGGAGGGTGGTGAGGGTTCGAATCTCCACGGGGAGTTCGTTCCAGAGGGTCGGAGCAGCCACAGAGAAGGCCCTCCTCCGGGTAGTCGACAGTCGACACTGGCCGGCGGATGAATTCGGAGGAGGCCTAATCTGTGGGATCTAATCGGTCTAGTGGAGGTAATTGGCAGCAGGCGGTCTCTCAAGTACCCAGGTCCAATACCATGAAGGGCTTTATAAGTGACGACTAGCACCTTGAAGCGTATCCGGAGACCAACAGGCAGCCAGTGCAGCTCGCGGAGGATAGGTGTTACGTGGGTGAACCGAGGTGCACCCACGATCGCTCGCGCGGCTGCATTCTGGACAAGCTGGAGTCGCCGAATGCTCTTCAAGGGCTGCCCCATGTAGAGCACGTTGCAGTAGTCCAGTCTAGAGGTCACAAGGGCACTTAACAACTGCAGTGATTCACTTAACAACAGTGGCAAGGAAGGTCACAAAATGGGGCAAAACTCACTTAACGAATGTTTCTCTTAACAACAGACACGCTGGGCTAAAATTGTGGTCTTAAGTCAAGGAGTGCCACGTAATGGAGTGAGCTCCCGTGACTTGTCCCAGCTTCTGCCAACCGAGCAGTTCGAAAGCAGGTAAAAAATGCAAGTAGAAAAACAGGAACCACCTTTGGTGGGAAGGGAACAGCGTTCCGTGGGCCTTTGGCATTGAGTCATGCCGGCCACATGACCACGGAGACGTCTTCGGACAGCGCTGGCTCTTCGGCTTTGAAACAGAGATGAGCACTGCCCCCTAGAGTCGGGAACGACTAGCACAAAGGTGCGAGGGGAACCTTCACCTTTACCTTTCAGTGAATGAGACACAATTCAAGAATTAAACTTTCCAGAAAGGAGGGAAGGAAGGAGGGAAGGAAGGAGGGAATGTAGGAGAGAAGGAAGGGGGGAAGGAAGGAGGAAAGGAAGGGGGAAAGGAGAGAAGAAAGGAGGGAAGAAAGGAGGGAAGGAAGGAAGGAGGGAATGTAGGAGAGAAGGAAGGGGGGAAGGAAGGAGGAAAGGAAGGGGGAAAGGAAGGAGAGAAGGAGAGAAGAAAGGAGGGAGGGAAGGAAGGAGGGAATGTAGGAGAGAAGGAAGGGGGGAAGGAAGGAGGAAAGGAAGGGGGAAAGGAAGGAGAGAAGGAGAGAAGAAAGGAGGGAAGGAAGGGGGAAGGAGGGAGGGAAGGAAGGAGGGAAGGAAGGAGAGTAGGAGAGAAGAAACGAGGGAAGGAAAGAGGGAGGGAGGGAAGAAGAAGTAGGACCGTTGTAAGATAAGATGGATCTATGGGATGGTAAGAAAGCAATTTTCAAGTATATTGTCAACCGTAGGGAAAAAAATTGTTATAAATACATATTATTAATACACAGTTATGAGATCATATAATTGTGAATGTATATATGAAATTGATAAAATAAAAAATTAATTAAAAAAAAAGAATTAAACTTTCCAAACTTTCTGAAATTGTAGCTTTTTCCCATCGAGGGACACTCGGATTCTCCGATCTCCGGATGCCACTTTGTGCTCTTTCGGATCGTTCTTGGAAAGCCGACTCTGGGATTTAAAAATAATAAATTCTCTTGGCTTTCAGAGCTTCTGGGGGCCTTGGGTTGTTGAGTTTGGCTGCAGCTCTCCCGGTTATAAAGCCGGCAGCTCCAGAAATCTGGAAGCCTTCAGCCTGCCAGCTAGAAAGGGACAGCCGGTTCTCGGCCCGAAGGTAGAAAGGGGTCTTTTCACCGAAGAGAATAAAAGTATTGCAAAAGCAAGAGTGAGGAGAACAGCAGGGGAGGGAGGACAGGAGGCCAAGAGGAAATGCAAAGCAGCTGTCTCCCTTTGATAGATCTCCTCTCCCATCCCTCTTGCATCCTGGATTTTTTTTAATGAGTGGGGAGGGGGGGAAACTGGCTTTCTCTTGCCTTTTTTTTAATTGACCCAAACGGTGCATTTCCTGGAAGCTGGTGGGTGCGGATGCCAGCCACGGCAGCAGTGAGGACTAGCAACTTGCATGGATCATCATACCCTTGAGCATGCTTTGGGAGGATTTTGGCGGCTGTGGGAAACGTGGAGTTTGGGCTCTTTTTAAGTCAAGGCTATCCAACCTTAGGGATGTAAAACCTGTTGACTTCAACTCCCAGAATTCCCCACCCAGGCAGGGTGCAGTGATGGGGAGAGGACTAGATGCAATGAACACTCCTTCCTTCCTTCCTTCCTTCCTTCCTCCCCTTCCTCCCATCCTCTTCAATTCCTTCCTTCCTTCCGTCCTTCCTTCCTTCCATCCTCTTCAATTCCTTCCTTCCCTTCCTTCCTTCTTTCCTTCCTTCCTTCCTTCCTCCCCTTCCTCCCATCCTCTTCAATTCCTTCCTTCCTTCCTTCCTTCCTTCCTTCCTTCCTTCCTCCCCTTCCTCCCATCCTCTTCAATTCCTTCCTTCCTTCCTTCCTCCCCTTCCTCCCATCCTCTTCAATTCCTTCCTTCCTTCCTTCCTCCCCTTCCTCCCCTTCCTCCCATCCTCTTCAATTCCTTCCTTCCTTCCTTCCTCCCCTTCCTCCCCTTCCTCCCATCCTCTTCAATTCCTTCCTTCCTTCCTTCCTTCCTTCCTTCCTTCCTTCCTTCCTTCCTTCCCAGTCCTGTATTTCAAACTCCAGTTCTGGATCTGCCCCTGTGAAATTAAATGCAAATTCTGCAGCGTGTCCTGGATTGGCATCAATGGATTGGCATCCCCCACGAAAGGATGATGGGCTTTTGGCATCCCTGCCTTAGTGGTGCAACCACAAGGATTTTGACAGTGGGCCAATTTTTCCCCCCCTGTCGTTGGTGAGCAAAGCTTTGCATATTTTGGTCTGTCCTGCAGCTTTTCAAATCCTGGCAACTGGGCAAGGAGGGGAGGGGAGGGGGGAAAGGAAAGGAAAGGAAAGGGGGAAGGGAAGGGAAAAGGGAAAGAGAAGGGAAGGGAAAGAGCAGGAGAGAGGAGGAGAAGGCAAGGGGGCAGGGGAGAATGAAAGGAAGGAAGGAAATAAAATAAATAAATAAAAGGAAGAAGGAAGGAAGGAAGGAAGAAAAGAAGGAAGAAAGAAAGGAAAGAAAGAAAGAAAAGAAAGGAAAGGAAAATGAAAAAAGAAAGAAAAGAGGAAAGAAAGAAAATAAAATGAAAGAAAGAAAGAGAAGGAGGGAGGACAGAAGAAAGAAAAAAGAAAATGAAAGAAAGAAAGGGAGGGAGGGAGGAAAGAAACGAAGAAAAGAAGGAAGGAAAGGAAAAAGAAAATGAAAGAAAGAGAGGAAGAGAGGGAGGAAAGAAACAAAGAAAGAAAAGAAAGAAAAGAAAAATAAAGAAAAGGAGGAATGAGGGAGAAAGGAAAGGAAAATGAAAAAAGAAAGAAAAAAGAGGAAAGAAAGAAAATAAAATGAAAGAAAGAGAAGGAGGGAGGACAGAAGAAAGAAAAAAGAAAATAAAAGAAAGAGAGGGAGGGAGGGAGGAAGAAAAGGAAAGAAAAAGAAAATGAAAGAAAGAGAGGGAGGGAGAGAGGGAGGAAAGAAACAAAGGAAGGAAGGAAGGAAAGGAAAAGAAAATGAAAGAAAGAAAGAAAGCGAGGAAGGAGGGAGGAAAGAAAAGAAGAAAGGAAGGAAGGAAAGGAAAAGAAAATGAGAGAAAAAAGAAAGAGAGGGAGGGAGGAGGGAGGAAAGAAACAAAGAAAGGAAGGAAGGAAAGGAAAAGAAAATGAAAGAAAAAATAAAGAGAGGGAGGAAGGGAAGAGGGAAAGAAAGGAAGGAGGAAAGGAAAGAAAGAAAGAAAGGGAAAGGAAAGGAAAGGAAAGGAAAGGAAAGAGCCATTTGGAGCCCAAGGGCTTGTTCTGCCTAATTCTTCTGGTCCTTCCAGGGAGGCCAAAAGAGGCCCAGGGAGGGATTCCCTCCCCTCTCCCAAAAATTCCCCTTGCTTTGACTCCCCCCCCCTTCCCATCTCTGCCTGGATCGAGTCTTTTGGTTTGGATTTCATTCCTGGGGAAGGGGGGGGGCTCCCAAAAGAAAGAGTTCCGACCTTCCCCGCCCTGCAGCCTCTTCCGTGGGGGGGCTTGGACATGTAGGAAATTAACCCCCACTCTCCTAGAACCATGAAATATCCTGGGAAACATCGAAAAGGCAGAATATGAACGCCTCTTTTTCCTTCCTTCCTTCCTTCCTTCCTTCCTTCCTTCCTTCCTTCCTTCCTTCCTTCCCTCCCTCCCTCTTTCTTTTCTTTCTATCTTTCTTTCTTTCTTTCTTTCTCTATACAGTAGCAGAGTTGGAAGGGACCTTGGAGGTCTTCTAGTCCAACCCCCTGCCTAGGCAGGAAACGCTATACCCTTTCAGACAGATGGCTATCCAGCATCTTCTTCAAGGCTTCCAGTGTTGGGGCATTCACAGCCCCCCAGGCCTTCCCCACTGCCCCCCCCCCCCGTGAAGGGGGCGGAGGGAGAGGAGGATGGGCCCAAAGCCCACCAGCTGGTCTCTGGTGCCTCAAGGAAGGCTGGGGCTCTGGGGAGGGGGCTTTGGTCTCCTGGTGGTCCCTCACCCTGCCCTTCCCCTCCCTTCTTCTCCCCCAATCAGAATGCCCTCCGCTGGGCCTGGAGTCACTCAGAGTCCGCGACTCCCAACTACGAGCGTCCAGTTCCAAGCGGGACGGACTGGGGCCCCACCGCGGACGCCTCAACATCCAGGTAAGGCCCCACCCAGCGGTGAAACCTCGTTTGGTTTTATAGCCAGTTCTGTGGGCGTGGATTGGTGGGGGGGTCATGTGACTGGGTGGGTGTGGCTATGTCATTATATGACTAGGCCTAGGGGGGGTCAAAAGACAGAAACTCACTTGAACAATGTCCTGTTGGAGCGGGGTTGGACTAGATGACCTCCAGGTCCCTTGTAGCCCTGGATTATCCTCTGAAGCTGCTTCTAGTGCCAGGATTGTAGTCCTCCCTTCCTCTCCTCCCTCCCTCCCTCCCTCCCACTCTTTCTTCCTTCCTTCTTTCCTTCCTTCCTTCCTTTCCTTTGTCCTTCCCTCCCTCTCTTTCTTTCTTCCTTCCTCTCCTTCCTTCCTTCCTTTCCTTTGTCCTCCCCTCCCTCCCTCCCTCCCTCCCTTTCTTTCTTTCTTTCTTCCTTCCTCTCCTTCCTTCCTTTCCTTTCCTTCCTTTTCTTCCTTTCCTTCCTCTCCTTCGTCCTTCCCTCCCTCCCGCCCTCCCTCCCTTTTCTTTCTTTCTTCCTTCCTTCCTTCCTTTCCTTCCTTCCTTCCTTTCCTTTGTCCTCCCCTCCCTCCCTCCCTCCCTTTCTTTCTTTCTTTCCTTCCTCTCCTTACTTCCTTTCCTTTCCTTCCTTTCCTTCCTTTCCTTCCTCTCCTTTGTCCTTCCCTCCTTCCCTTTCTTTCTACCTTTCTTCCTCTCCTTTTCCCTTCCTCCCTTCCTTTCCCTTCCTTCCTCCTTTCTTTTTCTTCCCTCCTTCCTTTCCTTTCCTTTCCTTCCTTCCTTCCTTTCCTTCCCAGGGGGCCTCCAGGAGAGGAATTATCTTGGCCCTCCAAGGTCTCTTTTAAGCAGGGAGGCAAAGCAGAGCCAGAATGAAGAAGGCCCACCTCCTCCTCTTCCTCCTCCTCCATTTTCTCTCCTCCTTCTTCCCCCTCCTTCCTCCTTCCTTCTTCTCCATTCTCTTCTTCCCCCATTGCTCTTTCCCCTCACCCATCGTTTTCTTCTCCCCCTCCTCTATCCCTTTCTTCTCCTCCTCCTCCTCCATTTTTTCTTCCCCATCGTCCATTGTTTTCCCTTCTTCCACCATTGTTTTCTTCCTCCCTTTTTTCCATTCCTTTCTTCTTCTCCTCCATCCCCTCCTCCTTTCTCCTCCAGTTTTTCTTCCCCTTCCTCTTCCATCCCTCTGTCTTCTTCTCCATCTCTTTCTCCTCCATTGTATTCTCCTCTCTCCCCCCTCTGTCCTCTCTCCCTCCCTCTCTCCCTCTCTCTCCTTCTCTCGGTCTCCTCTCCCCCACTCTCTCTCCCTCTCTCTCCTCTCCCTCCCTCTCTCCCTCTCTCTCCTTCTCTCTCCCTCTCTCTGTCTCTTCTCCCTGTCTCCCGCTCTCCTTCTCTCTGTCTCTCCCTCTCTCTGTGTGTTTCTGTCTCTCTCTCCCCCTCAACCTCTCTCTCTCTCACACGCACACACACACACCCCAAAGGCACCCACAAACACACACACCTAACCACGTCCAAATCTTCCTGGCCTGCTTAACATCCCTGTTCCCTCCGTCCCGCTTTCCTCGCCCCAGTCTGGAATTTACGACGGCGATTTGTACGACGGAGGTTGGTGTGCCGGATACAACAACAAGGACCAGTGGCTGGAAATCGACTCCAGGCGGCTGACGCGCTTCACCGGAGTGATCACCCAAGCGCTGAACTCCATCTGGACGTAAGTGTCGCACGGAGGCTGGGAGGTGCAAACCTTCTTCCGCGGCTCCAGCTTTTCCCAATTTTGAGACCCCCCAGCTAGCCCCCAAATGGTTCACTATCGCTGGCTTAGGCCAACGGGTGGTCACAGGCGAAAAACCAACGTAGAACCAAGGAGGAATTTCCTAAAAGGGAGAACAAGTGACCCGTGGAACTCCTTGCCACCAGAGGTTGTGGGTGCTCCATCACGGAGGTTTTTAAGAAGAGATTGGATAACCATTGGTCTGGAATGGTGTAGGGTCTCCTGCCTGAGCGGGGGGGGGGGGGTTGGACTAGAAGACCTCCAAGGTCCCTCCCAACTCTTTTATTCTTCGCGCTGGTCTCTTCTGAACCGCCTGTTTCTCTCTTCTTCCTCCAGTTACAGCTGGGTGACGTCGTACAAAATCCAGTTTAGCAACGACACTCATCGCTGGGAGCCTTCCAAAAACGGGAGCCAAGAGGTGGTAAGTCCGGGTTGGGGGGGGGTAAAGAGGGGCGTCCTGAGCAAGCTTCGAGGGTTGTGTTTCCAGAGTTGGTGTCAGGATTCCAAGTAATACGCCCATCGCAAGCAGAACTTGGAGGCAGATTCCGCGAATAACAGATTTATTGGACTTATCATTGGCACGGACTGGTGGAAACCGACTCTAAAGATTCCTGTAGCTTTCACCTAATTAAAAGTAAAAGTCCCCCCCTCCACCCTTTCCCAAATAATCAGTCGCAAAAGTCCAGTCGCGGTACTGTCTGGTTGCTTGGAAACTCTAGTCCTCTTTTCAGCAAACCTGTGGGAATGACCTTGCTTCTCAAGGGGAAACTATTTTGTTTTGGCTACCAAACCCCAGCTATCTCTACACCTCCCTCCCTAACCCTCACCTTCCCTGTGGCATCACAAAGCCTCAAAGATGGCCTCAGTCCGGCCAACTTCAGAGTTGACATGGTGCGCAAATGTAGATGGGAGTTATGCTCATATCACATCACACCACAACCTTTCATTGGTCAACCTTTGTGCCAAAATTGTGTGTGTTTCCGAGAGCATGCATTCACTTGTTTCTGATAGCATGCACACCCACAATGCAATGCACCCCGTCCAATTGCACATGTGCACGCGACTCCCTCTCCCCACACGCACATGTGCATGAACCACACACACACACACACACACACACACACACATGGTGGGGGGAGTTTTCGCCCTCCCCAGGCTCCGGAGGCTTTCTTGGAGTCTTGGCAGGGCAAAAACGCTCTCCCCCAGCCCTCCGGAGGGGGGGAGGGCATTATGCCAGATCAGCAGATGGCAGAGATTTGGGGGAGGGGGCAGCCGGTCTCTGCTGGTGAACCCCCACAGCCAAATGGGCAGAAAACCCGATATCTTTCGCTCCGGCTTTGCTCGTTGCAGATCTTCCCGGCTAACAAAGAAGTGGAAACCCCCGTCCTCAATTTGCTGCCCGAGCCGGTCGTGGCTCGCTACATCCGGATCAATCCTCAAACCTGGTTCGAGAACGGGACGATCTGCTTGAGAGCTGAGATCCTGGGATGTGCCCTGCCAGGTAGGCGCATGGTGTTGTGGCCTGTCAGCCACGGGGCCCTCCAGCAGCTGAATCAGATAGGTGTGTGGCCTGTCAGCCACGGGGCCCGTCAGCCACGGGGCCCTCCAGCAGCCGAATCAGGGGAGGAGGAGGAGACATGGGAGTCAAAGTCAGCATCAAGGCAACCTGAGAACTCCGAGGTGGAAGAGGAAATGGAGATGTCAAAGAGGGGGGGGGGAGGGGGGAAGGGAGGGGAGGCTGGGCTGTCCATCAGCCCTCAGATGGAGAGTCAACAGCCCCAGGTCTGGAGGTGGCTGATGAGGAAGAGGAGGAACAGCTGGGTCAGTGCCTGACGCACAGATATGCAGAAGGCAGAGGAGAGGAGAGCAGTGGAAATCTATGGGCCGGTCCTTGGGACGGAAGAGCCTCTGCTGCTAGCGAAGCCCCAACCAAACTCTGGGGATAAAAGGCAGAGGGTGGAGATGAATAGGTGTGGCACACAACTATATATAATGTTAATTCTCCTTAACTTTTCTATTTTTGGGGTTCACTGGCTTCTTTCATTGGTCCTTGTTTCTTTCCTCCACCCACCTATACCATTTTTCTCATATCTGAGAATATTCTGTTTCTTCCTTTCCCTGGATTTCTTTTGTTAATTTGTCCATTTTAGCACTGTCCATAACCTTTCTTATTATTTCATCTTCGCTTAGTATTATTTTTCCATTTTTTGAGTGAAGGCAATCCTCGCCGCCCTAATTATGTGTAGAATTAAATACTGGATTTCTTTTTTTATATTTCGTTGTCATTATTCCTAGTAAAAATACTTCTAGTTTCCAATCAATTTTGACTCCTGTTATTGATTCTAGCCACTTTTTAATCCTTTCCCAATACTTTTTAGCTTCCTCCCACCTCCACCATACGTGATAATATGTTTTTAAATATTTTTTATTCAACATTTTTAAACATTAAAATCACGGTTACACTTTTATAGCTTTCCATTATCGGTATTTTTTTCCCCCTAATTTTGAATTTTCCATTCTAAGGCCTATTGTTTTATACATATACCTCCTTATTTCATAGTTACTTCTATAATATATACAGCATTTACACCTCGGTTACTCTCTAAATATACTTGCCGTAGTTTTAATTTACGTCTCCTCCGTTCCTTTGCAGATCCCAACAACATTTATCCGTGGGAACACACCCCTGGCACCAACGATAAATTGGATTTTAGGCATCACAACTACATGGAGATGAGGAAGGTGGTTTCTTTCTAAATTAATTCTTTTTCCCTTAGAAAATAATAATTATTTTTTAATTTGTTTTCTTTTATTTTGATTCCAACATCATCTTCCATTAAATCAGTGTTTCTCAACCTTGGCAACTTGAAGATGTCTGGACTTCAACTCCCAGAATTCCCCAGCCAGCATTCGCATTCGCTGGCTGGGGAATTCTGGGAGTTGAAGTCCAGACATCTTCAAGTTGCCAAGGTTGAGAAACACTGCATTAAACTGTGTGTCGCCCGGGTATCCGTATTTTGGGCAGATATTTTATACAATAACAATGACAATTTACAGCCATATTTATTATTTTATCTATTTTTAACTTAATACTAATATATACCATACCTAATACTATAACAATCCTCTTCTTAACTTTATTTAACTTTGTTAAAACATTTTCGCTATTTCACTCCCCCATTTTTCATATTTATTCTCTAACCATTGATAAAATGATTCCCGTATGTTATAATAATCAGATAGTTCCTTCTCCTTAATTTCAAGCGTGAACCTATTTATTTCTGCACATTCCAATATTTTCCTAATCACATTCTCATCCATAGGAGATATCTTCATTGTTTCCTTCACTTGCTCCTCTTCTAGTTTAATACGCAGTAAATAACTATAATTTTTTTTATCAATCTCTCATCAGTTCCTGTTAATATCTTATCCAATTCTGTCAGTTCTGTATAAAAAATATAGAGTTTTGGACGGTTTTCAGGCTGTTTTTGGCCTGAAATATCCGATCACCATCAATTCTTCAATGTCAGAGTTTTTAATTGAGAGAAATTTAATTTTCTCCCGTCAGTTGATGAAAAGAGTCAGCGAGACTTGTCCGGATATCACAAGGATATACAGCATCGGGAAAAGTTACTTGGGGTTGAAAATGTACGTCATGGAGATTTCAGACAACCCCGGGCAGCACGAAGTAGGTGAGTGGCATATCGGGATGCTCTCTACGTTTCGCAGAAAGAGAGTTTAATCGGAGTTTAGCTGCAGAGGACGGGAATCGTGGCTTGTATCCGTTGACAAACAGTTTCTCTGCTGACTGGGTCCAAATCAGACTATCAAGTTCAGGGGTCTCCAACCTTGGCAACTTTAAGACTTTTGGACTTCAGCTCCCAAGAATTGAACTCTGGGAGTTGAAGTCCACAAGTCTTAAAGTGACTTCAACTCCCAGAATTCCCCAGCCAGCCTTGCAATCTAGTTTATCTGGAGTTTTTCAACTTGGGCTAGTTGATTAGACTTCAACTCCCAGAATCCCCCTCTTCTGACCGAGGCTTCTCCAGGAACACGAAGCCGAGTCCTCGTCCCGATAACCCCTTTCATTTGATTGACAGTGAATTCGTCTCCAGCAAAGTCTTTCCTCTCCCATAGTCTCCCAAGAGAGTTCACAACTACTGAACTTGGAGAGTGGCCAGTGGGTAGCTTTCAGATGCCACAGTACTTGGCAAGAATGCAGGAATGAACTGATTGTCTCCTGCAAACTCTACTCCCCTTTCGCTCCTCTTTTATGTCCTCTGGGAGGGGCCATTCACCGTCCACCTGTGGCTTTACTCCCAAGTCGACCCCTGTTCTTTAGCTCTTCCCTTTGTCTGGCAGCTCTGCGCCTGCGCACACTGGGAACAGGATCCAGCTGTTCTTCTGCCCCACTGATCTCCGACACTGAAGGCAGCTGATAACTGGCATCCGGCCTCCCTCTCTGCCTCCGACACAGACCCTTCATCAGAGCCTTCCCCAGACTCCAAGACCGGCCCATGTTCCTCCCCAACCTCCTCACCGTCCGACTCTGCTGCCAGATCCACTGGGCCACAACACTCCCCAGCTGCCCTTACAATCTAGTTTATCCAGTGTTTCTCAGCCTGGACAAGTTGGGTGGAACTTCAACTCCCAGAATCCCTCTAGCTGGCCTTGCAATCTCTCTCGCCGCTTTCTCTGTGTTTCTCAATCTTGGCAAGTCAAAGGCGGGTGGACTTCAACTCCCAGAATTTCTCAGCCAGCCGAGAATTCTGGGAGTTGAAGTCCACCCATGTCCCACTTATAAGGTTGAGAATCATAGATCGGGGTTTTTTTGGGGGGTCCACAAATGGGGTCCTTGGATCCCTCAAGAAACCCACACACGACGTTCTCCTTCCACCATTGCAGGAGAACCGGAGTTCCGCTATGTGGCCGGCATGCATGGCAACGAGGCACTAGGCCGGGAGCTGGTGCTGAACCTGATGGAGTATCTGTGCCAGGAATACAAGCAGGGTAACCTTCGCGTCCGGAGGCTGGTCACCGAGACCCGGATCCACCTGATGCCCTCCATGAATCCCGATGGTTACGAGACGGCCTACAAGCTGGTGCGTGGTACTGTGTGGGTGTGGGGGGTGTGTGGGAGTCTGTCTGTCTGTCTGTCCTCGGAGAGCCACCCCATTCCTCTGCCCAACTCTGATTTCCTCCATCAAAGTTGCCCTTGTGGGAAGGATTTCGCAAAAGCCTTGCAAACCCCCCCATAAAATAAAGTTTAAAGTCAGTTTCTGGCGATCCGGAGAGGCCCCCGAATCTCACTTACAAAGGAAATCTCAGAGAATATCTTTCTTTTTTTCTTTTCTTTCCTTTCTCTTTCTTTTGCTTGCTTCCTCCCATCTTCTTTCATTCCTTCCTTTCCTTGCTCCTTCCTCCCTCCCCTTTTCTTTCTTTCTTTCTTTCCTTTTATTTCTCTTCCTTCCTCCATTTTTTTTCTTCCTCCCTCCCTCCTTCCTCCTCCCTCCCTCCCTGCCTCTTTCCCTCCCTTCCCGCCTTCCTTTCTCTTTTCCTTCTTCCCACCCTTCCCTTCCCTCCCTCTCTCCTTCCTTCTTTCCCTTTATTTCCTTCCTTTTCTTTCTTCCTTCCTACTTTTTCTTTTCCTCCCTCCCTCCCTTCATCTCTTTTTCCTTTCTCTTCTCTCCCTTCTTTCTTTCTCTTCCTCCTTTCTCTATTCTTTCCTTCCTCCCTCCTTCCTTCCTTTTTTAATATTTCTTTCCTTCCGTTTCTTTCTCTTCCTCCTTTTTCTTTTTCTTCCTCCCTCCCTCTCTTCCTCTCTTTCTTCTCCCTCCCTCCCTGCTTCTTTCCCTCCCTTTCCCTTCCTACTCCCTCCTTCCCTCTCTTCCTTCCCCTTTCTCTTCCTCCTTTCTCTATTCCTTCCTCCCTTCCCCTTCCACCTCCTCCTTCCTTCCTTCCCTCCCTCCTTCCCAGTTAAAAACTCACACTTCAGTCCACACTCAGACAAAGCAATCAAATGGGTCTCCCCAGACCAACTCATCAAACCAGTCTTCAAAACTTTGGGGGAAAGCAGCAAAGGCGGAGCCAATCTTATCCCCGGAGAAGGAGGTTCCACAGGGAGGGAGCCACCACCGAGAAGGCCCTTTTACCTGGTCCCTCCAGAGGGACATCCTCGGTAGCTGAGTCCCACCCCATGGCCTGCTTTCCTGTTCGGGGAGGGGGGGAGATGTAAGTGGGGAGTGGATTACTGAGTTCCCCGAGCCGATCCATCCGGAGGGGCACCGGATGGTGAGGTCTCCGTCCCCTCCTTTCTCTGGCGATTCTGCAGGGCTCGGAGATGTCCGGCTGGGCGATGGGCCGATGGACGTACGAAGGCTTTGATCTCAACCACAACTTTGCCGACCTCAACACGCAGCTGTGGGATGCCGAGGACGCCGAGCTGGTGCCCCACAAGTTCCCCAACCATTACATCCCCATCCCGGAGTCCTATACTTTCCCCAATGCCACGGTAAGTCTCGCGCCGGAGCCCCCTTACCAGTGGGCTGGTCCAGATACCCAGCTTCCTCCCTCTTGGTTCCTCTACTTCCCCCCCCCCTCTTTCAAGCATTGGTACCGCCATAGACCAATTGGAGACAGATGGACCGCGATGGACAGCCGCAGGGAAGCACAAAGTTTCCTCTTTGGGGCGCTAAGTGAGCCAGTAGTTAAGTGAGTTCTCTTCCGTTTTACGACCGTCCTTGCCACAGTTGTTCAGGGGAAAGACTGCAGTTGTTGAGTTAGCAACATGGTCGTTAAGTGAATCTGGGTCCCCCGTGGACGTTGCTTGTCGCAAGGTCGCAAATGGGGATCGTGTGACCTCAGGACGCCGTCATAAATATGAGTCAGTGGCCAATGAATTTTTTTATTAAGTGAGCATGGGGATGCTGCAACGGTCGTAAGTGTGAAAAACGGCCCTGTTGCTTTTTTTCAATGCCGTTGTAACTTGGAACGGTCACGAAACGAATGGTTGTAAGTCGAGGACCACCTGAAAAAGCAATCCATGGGATTGTTCAACTGTACTTTAACAATCGTTCCTCAGCCAGCCAGCCTTGCGGACTTCAATTCCCAGAATTCCTCAGCCAGATAGTCTTGTGGCTTTCAACTCCCAGAATTCCTCAGTGGCCAGTCTTATGGCCTTTAACTCCCAGAATTCCTCAGCCATCCAGTTTTGTGGCCTTCAACTCCCAGAATTCCTCAGGGAACCTTGTGGCCTTCAACTCCCAGAATTCCTCTGCCAGCCGGCCTTGTGGCCTTCAACTCCCAGAATTCCTCAGCCAAACTTGTGGCCTTCAACTCCCAGAATTCCTCAGCCAGCCAGCCTTGTGGCCTTCAACTCCCAGAATTCCTCAGCCAGACTTGTGGCCTTCAACTCCCAGAATTCCTCAGCCAGCCGGCCTTGTGGCCTTCAACTCCCAGAATTCCTCAGCGGCCAGTCTTGTGGCCTTCAACTCCCAGAATTCCTCAGCCAGCCAGCCTTGTGGCCTTCAACTCCCAGAATTCCTCAGCGGCCAGTCTTGTGGCCTTCAACTCCCAGAATTCCTCAGCCAGCCAGCCTTGTGGCCTTCAACTCCCAGAATTCCTCAGCCAACCTTGTGGCCTTCAACTCCCAGAATTCCTCAGCCAACCTTGTGGCCTTCAACTCCCAGAATTCCTCAGCCGGCTGAGGAATTCTGGGAGTTGAAGGCCACAAGTTGTAAAGTTGCCGCAGGTTGGAGACCCCTGCCCGAAAGGGAGGGCATCTCTGCTCTGGCTCATCCTGGTTTTTTCCTGCCAAGGTTGCCCCAGAAACCCGGGCGGTTATCAGCTGGATGCAGCGCTATCCCTTCGTGCTGGGCGCCAACCTGCACGGAGGGGAGCTGGTGGTGACCTACCCCTTCGACATGACCCGCACCTATTGGAAAGCCCAGGAGCTGACCCCCACCGCCGACGACCCCATCTTCCGATGGCTGGCCACCGTCTACGCCACCTCCAACCTGGTGATGGTAGACGACGAACGGCGGCTTTGCCACTACGAGGACTTCATGCAGGAGGGAAACATCATCAACGGAGCCAACTGGCACACCGTGCCGGGAAGTAGGTGAACGGGACATTCCCCCATGAGGACTAGCAGTAAAGGGTTGTCCCAAAGGTGCTTTGTTTTTCAAGAGGCAACTGGATTTTCTGGTGTTTCTTTGAACCTGAGGACAGAGATAAACCTCCAAGTGGCCTCAACGACCCTCTAAAAAGGATGCAAATGACCAGCTGTCCGCAAGGAGTATCAATACCTTCCTTTCCCCACCATCCAGTCAGAGGTGAACAAGATTCTTTGAAGACGTTTCGCTTCCCATCCAAGAACCTTCATCAGCTCTGACTGGATGGTGGGTAAAGGAAGGATTGATATTCCTTGGAGACAGCTGGTCATTTTCATCCTTTTTAGAGGGCTGTTGAGGCCACTTGGAAGTCAGTCTGTGTCCTCACCAGAGTCATTGAGAAGTTGGAGCTGTGCTTCCTGCAGGAGGTTTTTAGACCTTCACTGTTGAATAGAGGCGCACAGTCACAATGTAGACTCCTCCTCAACAGCCTGTCTTCAAAATACTGATTTCTGGGACAGTACCTGAACCATTACACCAAACCGTCTCTTGTTATATCACTTGTGGGTTAAGCCCCATCAGAGGAGGAGGTTCCCCAGGACAGGGGTTCCCAACCTTGGGCTGCGGCCACATGACTGGCTGGTTAGTGCATGCGCATGTACGCACATGTGCACAGACCTCGTGCTGGTGTTACCAAGAACGTTGCGCGATCACTACCATTGCCACTCTGTTTGCATCGCACGCGCAGCCACGTTCGCACATGAGCATGTGTGTGTAAAGGGCCCTTCCCCGCCCTTCCCCTCCTCCCTCCTCCAAGCCACCGACCCAGAAAGGTTGGGGCACTCTGGCCTCAGGGTCACAGGGACGACTGCTCAAGTTCTCCTCCCTTGCAGGTATGAACGACTTCAGCTACCTGCACACCAACTGCTTTGAGGTGACCATCGAGCTTTCCTGCGACAAATTCCCACACGAGTCGGAGCTTCCCCAGGAGTGGGAGAACAACAAGGAATCCCTGTTGCTCTACATGGAACAGGTAGGGGGTCATCTCTATCCATCTCCCCCCGCCTCCAATCCCGTGTTTTAACCCAGGATCCTGGGACCGGTTCCAAACTTTGATGAATCCTGTGGGAGATCCCGGCCCAGTGATCATCCGGGTAGCCCAGTCCCTTGCATGCAGGCTGTCCTTGACTTACGACCACAATTGAGGAGCCCAACATTTCCGTTGCTAAGCGAGACGGTTGTTGAGGCAACTTTGCCCCATCGTACAACTTCTCCTGACACAGTTGTTTCACTGCAGGGGGTGGGTGGGTTTAGTAACCCGGTTGTTTTGCTGGTTAGAAGGTCGCAAAGGGGGGACCACAGGGACACGGCAACCGTCGTAGATACGAGGCAGTTGCCAAGGGTCCAAATTTTGATCCCCGGTGATCACAGGCGCAGTCATAAATGTGAACAACATCACCAATCACCATTCCAGTGCCGTTGTAGCTTCAAACGGTCACTAAACGGACCGTTGCGAGTCAAGGACTCCCTTGGCAGAAGACTTGAGAACGGCAACATGGGATTTGGTATAGAGGAAGTCCTCTGACTTATGACCGTAATTGAGCCGTAAGCCATGCTGGACCTAAGTCACGCCCATCGATAAGCAGGTCATCACGTGACTGCGCCAATCTTTTTTTGTGGCAGTCGTTAAGTGAATCACCACAATTAGGCAGGCCCATTGTCCACAAGGGGTGTTTTTTTGTGGCTTCTGTGCCCTGATAAAGGACTAGAACTCACCATTTCCTGCTCTCTGGTTGGGTGCCTTCACCAAAATCTGCCGGCTAATCGTTTGTCTCCTTTCAGATCCACCGAGGGATTAAGGGGATCGTCCGGGACAAAGACACAGAGCGAGGAATCGCCGATGCCATCATTTCTGTTGAGGGCATCAACCATGATATCAGGACAGGTAGCGAAGGGCGGGGCAAGGTTCCTGTGGGCAGCTGATGCAACGGCGCCTCTTCCGTTGACCAAGAAAGGAGAACCTTTGTAGCTCACGGTTGAACTGGGGGGTCCTTGGGGCTCTCTCAGCTGGGTGATTTTTGTTAGAGTTTGTTGCATAAATTCAAATCCAGAGAACTGATGCAGCTGGATTCATTAACTCCGTTATGTACATAAGAATAGACGGATAAATGTACAACACCAACAGGTGATTCTCCCAAGGAAACATAAGGCAGGAGAGCTACAGGCAAATACCAGCAGTTGGCTTCATTTCAGCAGACAAGCCCAGGCAGAGTACTAGTTTACTTCTCAGAGCAGCAGACTGCTTAAGTTTCTGTTTCAACTCTCTGCACAGACTCAGATCTGTCTAAGCTCCCATTGGCTGACTTAGTTGCCGTGCCTGTTCATTGGCTGACCTTGTTCCCATGTCTCTCCCAGTCATGAATATTTTGACAGGTTTCCTTGCAGATGTCTCATGACCCAACTAGGGAATGTCATCAGTGCTGTTGAACATTTACTGATGATGTTACCTAGTTGGGTAGTGAAACATCTGCAAGAAAACATCCAGGCTCAGAGAGCACTAAGGACCACACAGTTGTCGTCCTCCTCCTCCTCCACCTCTTCTCCACAAACCTTACTCCTTTCTAGCACTGATAATATTCCCTAGTTGGGTAATGAAACGTCTACAAGAAACATCCAAGCTCAGAGAGCACTAAGGACCCCACAGTCATTATCCTCCTCCTCCTCCTCCTCCTCCTCCTCCTCCTCCTCCTCCTCCTCCTCCTCCTCCTCCTCCTCCTCCTTCTCTCCACAAGCCCCACTCCCTTCTAGCACTGATAATATTCCCTAGCTGGGTAACGAAACGTCTGCAAGAAAGCAGCCCAGTTGAGAGAGATTTCTCTTCCATTTCTCCCCTGGCAGCTTTCGACGGGGACTACTGGCGCCTTCTCAACCCTGGCGAATATGAGGTGACCGCCACGGCCGAGGGCTACCACGCCGCCAGCCGAACCTGCCACGTCACCTACGAGGACAACGCCACCCTCTGCGACTTCCGCCTGACCAAGACCCCCAAGCAGCGTCTGCGGGAGATCCTGGCGAAGGGCGGGAAGGTGCCCAAGGACCTCGCGCTGCGCCTGCGCCAGCTGCGTCTCCGCCAACTGCAGGCCAGGGACAGGCCCAGGGAGGGCAAGGAAGGGCCGCCAGATAGCGCCCCGAGGAGAATGTGGCTCTTTGGCCCTTCTTCTGCCTAAGGGCCTTTGGGTTGTGGGGAGGGGGGGGGGCTGCGAGAATGCAAGGCCCTCAGCCCACAAACTATGAATGCGCCTTCTGGGACTTTCAAAAGAACGGCGATATCCGAGCCTGGCATTTTACGGAGGAATATTGTTGATAGCTTTACAGTGCCTGAACATTTCTCTTTCCTTCCTTCCTTCTTTCTTCCTTCCTTCCTTTCCCTTCCTTCCTTCCTTCCTTCCTTTTCCCCTTTCTTTCGTTTCCTTACTTCCTCCATTTCCTTTCCCTCCTTCCTTTCTCTTTCCTTCATTCCTTTGTTTTCTTCCTTCCTTCCCTCTTCCTTTCATTGTCTTTCTCTTAGCATTTCCTTCCTCTCCTTCTATTTTGTTTCCTTTTTCTTTCCTTCCTTCCATCCTCTACCTCCTTCCTTCCTTCCTCTCTCCTCTCCTTTTCCCTTCTTCTCCTTTCTTTTCTTCTCCTCTCTCCCTCCCCATCTTTCCTTTCTACCTCCTTTCTCCCTCACTCCTTCCTTCCCTCACATCCCCTTTTGCTTCGCATCTCCCTCCTTCTTTGTTTTCTCTCATCCCCATCGCCTTCCCTTCCTTCCTCTCTCCTCCCTTCCTTTCTTCTTCTCCTTCCTTCCCTCTCTCCTCCTCCTTTCTTCCTTGCTTCTTCTCATCTCCTCCCTCCCTCCCTCTCTCCCCCCTTTCTTCTTCTCCTTCCTTCCTTCCCCCTCTCCTCCCTTCCTTTCTTCATTGCTTCTTCTCATATCCTTCCTTCCTCCCTCCCTCTCTCCCCCTTCTTCTTCTCCTTCCTTCCTCTCTCCTCCCTTCCTTTCTTCCTTGCTTCTTCTCATCTCCTTCCTTCCTCCCTCCCTCCCTCTCTCCCCCCTTTCTTCTTCTCCTTCCTTCCCTCTCTCCTCCCTTCCTTTCTTCCTTGCTTCTTCTCATCTCCTTCCTTCCTCCCTCCCTCTCTCCCCCCTTTCTTCTTCTCCTTCCTTCCTTCCTTCCCTTTCTCCCTTCCTTCTCCTTCCTTCCTTTCCCTCTCCTCCCTTCCTTCTCCTTACTTCCTTCCCTCTCTCCTCCCTTCCTTTCTTCCTTGCTTCTGCTCCTATGCTGGGATTCTGGGAGTTGAAGTCCACAGGGCTTAAAGTCGCCAATGTTGAGAAACACTGCTCTATGGTTTAAGTCCCAAGTACTGGAATGAGGCCAAATGGGTCACAGCTTTGTGGCTGGCAGGCTGGCCCTGCCGGAATGGGCTGTGCTTCTCCGGATGGGAGGCCACGGGGTGCTTGCGGGCAACGTTTGGGGGGGGGGCAGGAGAATCCTGGCTTACGG
Source organism: Thamnophis sirtalis (assembly GCF_051295495.1). Lineage (NCBI taxonomy): Eukaryota > Metazoa > Chordata > Lepidosauria > Squamata > Natricidae > Thamnophis > Thamnophis sirtalis. The sequence continues at coordinate 2,239,648 of NW_028261390.1, forward strand.
TTTCCATGAAAATGCGGGCATTGCTGTGCCCTTGCAAGTCAAGGGGCTTTTTCGAAGAGTTTTAACCAAATAAATTCTTTGGATATTTAATCTTCCCAGGTTGTGTGCCGCTGCTTTTTATTCTCTCGCCTTCCCAGGACGACAACGGCAACACACCGAGTTGCCAAATAGCACAGTCACACGGCTCCTTGCTGGTTAGGGCCTGGTGTACGATCTGCCCGAAATATTATTAGAAGGGATGAGTTGTCAGCCCAAAGAGGAGTGGAAAAATGAAACAGGCTTACGAGAGGTGGATGGATGGATGGATGGATGGATGGATGGATGGATGGATGGATGGATGGATAAGCTAGATGGATGGATGGATGGATGGAAGGAAGGAAATGGAGGGAGGGAGGGAGATGTTAGATTAATGGATGGGTGGATAGATGGATGATGATGGATAGATAATAGATAGATGGATGGATGAAAGGAAAGGAAGGAAGGAAGATGATAGATGATGGATAAGTTTATAGATAGATATAGATGGATGGATGGATGGATGGATGGATAGGAAAGGAAAGAAGAAAGGAAGGAAGATGAATAGATGGATGGAAGGAAGGAAAGGAAGGAAGATGACAGATGAATAGATGATAATGGATAGATTAGATAGATGGATGGATGGATGGATGGATGGATGGATGGATGGATGGATGGAAAGGAAGGAAGGAAGGAAGATGAATAGATGGTTGGATGGAAGGAAGAAAGATAATAGATGAATAGATGGATGATGATGGATAACAGATGGATGGATGGAAGGAAAGGGAGGGAGGAAGATGATGAATAGATGAATGGATGGATGGATAAGATAGATGGATGGAATGAAAGGAAGGGAGTGAGGAAGATGAACAGATGGATGGATGGAAGAAAAGGAAGAAATAGATGAATAGATGGATGATGATGGATAACACGGATGGATGGATGGATGGATGGATGGATGGATGGATGGATGGATGGATGGATGGAAAGAAGGAAAGGGAGGAAGGAAGATGATAGATGAATAGATGGATGGGTTGATGGTAAGATAGATAAATGGATGGAAGGAAAGGAAGGGAGGGAGGAAGATGATAGCTGAATGGATGGATAAGATAGATGGAAGGAAGGAAAAGAAGGGAGGGAGGAAGATGAACAGATGGATGGATGGATAATGACAGCTGTTTAGTTCCCAAGGCATCCTGGGAATCATAGTCCCCATGCCCTGAACGGCCGCCAGGGGCATAAGACAAGATCTGCGCCTGCGCAGCCGACGCCTCTTGGGAGGAGCTCCCGAGGACCCTTTGGAGCCTTGGGGGCCTTTTCTCTCTCTCTCTCTCTCCCCCACCGTCTCTCTCCCATCCGCGGAAGAGCGCGCAGGCGCACAGGTGGCCGCACGTGCAAGCCTGCCTAGCCACGCCCCCTTTTAACCCCGCCTGGAAGAACGAGTCCTTCGGGCTGGCGATTTCTTACCATAGAGGTGTACCACCATAGAGAGGTCTCTAGAGACCATAGATCTCTCTCTCTCTCTCTGTCTCTCGCTCATACACACACTCTCAGAGCCGGAAGCGCGCTCGCCCTCCGGAAATGACGACATTCGATGCGGCCAGCTGGAGGCCGCGGCGTTGCTGCTGAGGGAGGCGGTGGCGGCGGGACTCGCCCGCAGGTACTTGAGCCCGCAGGCCGAGGAAGTCTCCCTTATCCGGGCAGGGAGCGCGGGTCGCCCCCCTCCGGTTTACTCGCCCGCCCGCGCGCTTCCCCACTCCAGTGGGTGGGGGACTACAACTCCCATCGTCCGCGGCTTAGCGCAGGGGACTCTTAAGGTTTTTCTCCAGCCTGGGGCCTCCCAAAGTGCGCAAGAACTGCCATGGTTTCCTTTCCGCAGTCGGCCTATTGCGGCATCCTCAGAATAAGGGAAGGCACCTTTAGAGGTCATCTAGTCCAGCCCACAAGCAGGAGACCCTGGCCTATAGCATTTCAGACAAGGGGCTGCCCAGGTCTCTCCATAACCAGTTTAACGTGGTTTTTGGGGAGGGGAGGGGAGGTTATAAAACCAATCTGTTTTTAAGAAACCTCCAGTGATGAAGACGCACCCACTACTTCTGGTGGCAAAGAGTTCCACTGGTTAAATGTCCTCACTGTCAGCGAATTCTTCCTTAATTCCAGGTTGCTTCTGTCCTTGAGCAGTTTCCATCCGTCGTTTCTTGTTCTCTGGTGCTTTGGAGAATAATTTGACCCCCCTCCTCTTTGTGGCAGCCCCTCAAATACTCTGCTACCATGTGCCCCCCTCCCCCCAGTCCTCCTCCTGAATAGAATTAATAGAATTTAGAATTTAGAATAGAATTTAGAATAGAATAGAATTAATAGAATAGAATTTAGAATAGAATATAGAATAGAATATAGAATAGAATATAATTAATAGAATAGAATTTAGAATAGAATTTAGAATAGAATATAGAATAGAATATAATTAATAGAATAGAATTTAGAATAGAATAGAATTAATAGAATAGAATTTAGAATAGAATTAATAGAATAGAATTAAGAATAGAATAGAATTAATAGAATAGAATAAATAGAATAGAATTTAGAATAGAGTAGAATATAGAATAAAATAGAATTAATAAAATAGAATATAGAATAGAATAGAATTAAGAATAGAATAGAATTAATAGAACAGAATTTAGAATAGAATAGAATTAATAGAACAGAATTTAGAATAGAATTAATAGAATAGAATATAGAATAGAATATAGAATAGAATATAATTAATAGAATAGAATTTAGAATAGAATAGAATTAATAGAATAGAATATAGAATAGAATATAGAATAGAATATAATTAATAGAATAGAATTTAGAATAGAATAGAATTAATAGAATAGAATATAGAATAGAATATAGAATAGAATATAGAATAGAATAGAATTAATAGAATAGAATTAATAGAATAGAATTTAGAATAGAATAGAATTAATAGAATAGAATTTAGAATAGAATAGAATTAATAGAACAGAATTTAGAATAGAATTAATAGAATAGAATTAATAGAATAGAATTTAGAATAGAATAGAATTTTTAGAATAGAATAGAATTAATAGAACAGAATTTAGAATAGAATTAATAGAATAGAATTAATAGAATAGAATTTAGAATAGAATAGAATTAATAGAATAGAATTTAGAATAGAATAGAATTAATAGAACAGAATTTAGAATAGAATTAATAGAATAGAATTAATAGAATAGAATTTAGAATAGAATAGAATTTAGAATAGAATAGAATTAATAGAATAGAATTTAGAATAGAATAGAATTAATAGAACAGAATTTAGAATAGAATTAATAGAATAGAATTAATAGAATAGAATTAATAGAATAGAATTAAGAATAGAGTAGAATAATTGAATTCAATTTAATTCTTTATTGGCCAAGTATGATTGGGCACACAAGGAATTTGTCTTTGGTGCGTAAGCTCTCAGTGTACATAAAAACCTTGGCCATACCGAAATCCTGAAACTGTTCTTCGTATGTTTTAGTCTCCAGACCTTTGATTCTCCTCCTTGCTCTTCTCTGTACTTTTTCCAAAATATCAACATCTTTTTTTATAAGGGGGCGACCAAAATTGGATGCATTGTTCCAGGTATGGCCTTACTAAAGATTTATAAAGCAGTACTAATACTTCACGTGCTTTTGATTCTATGCCTCTTGTTTATACAGCCAAGGATCGTATCAGCTTTTTTGGCTGCTGCCACAGACGGCTGGCTCGTACCTAAGTGATCATTCACTAGGACTCCAAGAGTTAGTGACAAACAGTCACTAACTCTTGAAGAAGATTGATTTTGCCTAATCTGTACTTGTACCTTTGGTTTTTTCCTGCCTAGGTGTAAAACTTTGCTTTTCTCCGCATTCATTTTGTTGGATAGGGCTCTTTTGTTCCAGCATAGTATGATCTTTTTGGAAACTGAGGTGTTGGCTTCCCCAGTATGATCTTCCCACCCATCCATATCCCACCATTGGTATGTACCCACATATATGACACAGAGAAACAACACGGTCTAATCTGATGAAAAGAGGACAGGGGGAGACATGATAGCAGTCTCCCAGTATCTCAGGGGCTGCCCCAAAGAAGAGGGAGTCAAACTATTCTCCAAGGCACCTGAAGGCAGGACAAGAAGCAATGGGTGGAAACTAATCAAGGAGAGAAGCAACTTAGAACTGAGGAGAAATTTCCCGACAGTGAGAACAATTAATCAGTGGAACAGAATTTGCCTCCAGAAGTTGTGAATGCTCAAAACACTGGAAGTCTTTAAGAAGATGCTGGATAGCCGTTTGTCTGAAACGGTATAGGGTTTCCTGCCTAGGCAGGGGGTTGGATTAGAAGACCTCCAAGGTCCCTTCCAACTCTGCTATTGTATTCTATTGTAGTTTGGGCGTATACATGTTTATGGCGAGAAAAATGAATCTCGTGAGTTTATACCAGAAACGAGAGATACTTCTTTGTCTTCTCCATTAACCGCCTTTCTTTTGATTTTGATTTTTTTTTTAAATCAAGGGGTCTCCGGATTCTCCTTGCCGCTCTTGACTCACCCCTGCCTGGCGCAACATGGTGTCTTACCACATCCGCGAGTACTGTCCTGGGGACTACGAGACCGTGCGGGACTTATTCGCCACAGGGATGAGCGAGTACGTGCCCACCCTGTGCCTCCACATGCTGAAGCAGCCTTGGGTCATTCTGATCCTGGGTTGCACCTTCAGCCTCCTGCTGACCAGCTCCAAGTCCTTGCTCCTACCCATCCTGGCTATCACCTTGCTGCTGGCGGTCGGCCGGCAACTCCTGGGTTACATCTGGTCGATGTATATTGACCACTGCCTCCAGAAGGACCTGCTGGACATCCAGGCCACCTACCTGGGCGACAAGGGCTCCTGCTTTTGGGTGGCCGAGGCGGATGAATGTGTGGTGGCCACCGTGGGGGCCAGGCCCTCCGAAGAACAGCCGGACGAACTCATGCTGAAGAGAATGTCTGTCCGGAAGGACTATCGGGGATTCGGCATCGCCAAAGCTCTTTGCAAGACTGTGATCTCTTTCGCCCGGGAGCACGGCTATTCTTCCGTGGTGTTGAACACCCTCATGGTCCAGCACGAAGCCCGGGCGATGTACGAAGGGGTGGGCTTCCGCAAATACCACCATTACACCCTCCCCACCGTCTACGGCAGGCTGGCCAACTGTACGATTTCCAAATATCGCTACGACGTCCCTAGCGCCGAGTGAGGGGAAACCCGCCAGCCGGAAGGGTTTGCCTCCAGCGATGGGCTGGATCCGTCCTCTCGTCCCTTTTCTCCTTTCCTACACCTGGGACCACCACCACCACCCTCCCCTCCCGCCCCCCCAGGTGAAGCCAACCAAGGGCACAGGGAAAGCGGTTAGATGTTGAACACGCTGCCAAGATGCGTCTCCACTTCCAGATGATTTTTGATTTTTCAAGGAGAGCCTTAATAGAATCGAATCGCAAACGTTTTAGCGAGGTGGGGAGAGAGATCCCTCCCGTCTCCTTTGCAAGCGAGGAGGGGAAAAAATTCCACATCTCCGTTCGCAGGGAAGCAGCGATTTGCCATCCTGGGGGTGGGTTAGCAATTTTAAACTCCCGTGTGTCCAGAGAATGGTTCACACAATGGCAAACCCTCCCGTAGGTGTGCCAGGAAAAATCTCTTGGATGCTTATTTTTTTGCCTGCGGTGTTTGGCTTAATGAGAGCTGGTTTTGGTCTTTTTTTTTCATCTCGTCCCATTCAGAAAAAAAGTATCTTCTACCCTTTCTCCGGGATACGTAGCACCTGGCACCCTGCTGACTTGGAGGCGCAAGAAACACACTCTCCTCATTTCCCAGTTTGCGGCTTAGAACGAGAAGGCCTGCAAAGTCACCCCACTACTACAGGATTCATACCAGTCCCCTACAAAGACGTATCTTGGGAGTAGTGGCTTTTAGCGCCTGGAACTCCCAGCCCAAACGCACCTAGGAGGCGCCCAGCTAAGAAGGGCTGCCTCAGACTAAGCTTCTCCCTCCCTGGGTCCCTTTTCTGGACCTATGTTGCTACCCGAGGAATCATCCTTTCCTGTCCTGCCCCCCGCCCCCCCACGGATTGTTTCTCTTATACAGGCAGTCCTCGATTTACGGCCGCAGTTGAGCCCAAGATTCCTGTTGCTAAGCGAAACATGTTCAGTGAGTTTTGCCCCATTTTACGACCTTTGCTGTTAAGCGAATCACTGCCGTTAAGTTAGTAAATGGTTGTTAAGTGAATCCGGCTTCCCCTGTGGAGTTTGATCATCGTCAGGTCGCAAAAGGGAACACTGCGACCGTCATAAATACGAGTCAGTGGCCAAGGAAGCCTGGCTTCTGATCCCGCGACCACGGGGATGCCGCTACGGTTGTGTGAATAAGGGTCATAAATCATTTTTTTTCAGTGACATCGTAACTTTCGTCACTAAATGAACCCCCACCGTAAGCCAAGGACTACTAGATCTAGCCAGCCAATCAGGGCGCATCTAGTGATTAAATGAAGCATCCTAGCAACTCCAAACGGAATGATAAAAATGCCGCTTCCTTTTCCACCAATGCCGCTGAAGAGAGAGTCCTCAACGTACAACAGTTCACTTTGTGACCGTCCAAAGTTACAACGGCACTGGGAAAAGTGACTTACGGGCATTTTTCGCACTTAACTGCCTTCGCAGCGTCCCCGTGGCCGAGAGATCAAAATTGCTTGGCAGCCGGCTCACACTTACGACCGTCGTAATGTCCCAGGGCCACGTGATCCCCTTTTGCGACCTCCCGACCAGCCAAGTCAGCGGAGAAGCCCGATTCACTTAACAGCCGTGTCGCTAACTTATCGACCGCAGTGATTCACTTAACAGCGGTGGCAAGAAAGGTGGTAAAATGGGGCCAATGTCTCACTTAGCGGCAGAATTCTGAGGACTCCCATTGTGGTTGTAAATCGAGGACCACCTGCGTAAATGGGATTGCAGGAGAGAGAGGGGATGTTCAAGGGAAGAGAAGCTGAATTTCATTGGTCCAGGCCTTCCTTATTGGGTCAACCAACCGGATGCGAAGGATTTTTCACACTCTTTAATTTTTGGGGAAAAGGTAGAAAACTCAGCACGGGGTTTGAGGGGGGAATTTTTTAGTTAGGAAAAAATGGGGGGCAGACACTGAGTGGTCCAGGAGGCAGAAAAAGTGGAATATTAGAGACGATTCTCCTAAGAATGCAACTGATTAAATTAAAAGTCTCAAAGAATCGGGACAGAGGTGAAAAAAGGAAGTTATTTCTGCAGCGTCTACTGAAAACCATAGAGGGGCTGCTTGGAAATGAGGCTGGGCCGGTTTAGGCCTCTGGAGTCCTCCAGTCGGCCATTTTTGGTACTGGCAAGATGGCGGCCAAATGTCTTAATAGGAAAGATTGGGCGTGAAAGACGAAGGCCGCTTCAGCCCGCGGCGGTGAGTTCTAGTCCTGCCACAGGCATGGAAGCTGGGTGGGTGACTGCGTCAGTCGCTCGCCTTCAGCCTAGCCCACCTCACAGGGTTGTTGTCGACTGGGTGATTTGGGGTCAATAACCAGGAGACCGGGAGTTCTAGTCCTGCTTTAGGCGTGAAAACTGGCTGGGGACTGGGCCAATCACGCGCAACCTAGTCCACCTCACAAGGTTGTCATAGGCTGGGTGATATCAATAACCAGGGGACAGGGAGTTCTAGTTCTGTCCTAAGCATGAAAACCGACTGGGTGACATTGGGCTAATCATCAGGAGATGGTGAGTTCTAGTCCTGCTTTTGGCATGAAAGTTGGCTGGCTGGGTGACTAAGCCAGTCACTCGCTCTCCACCTAGTCCACCTCGCAGGGTCGTCGTAGGCTGGGTGACTTTGGGTCAATAACCAGGAGACAGGGAGTTCTAGTTCTGCTTTATACATCAAAGCTGGGTCTGTCACTCACTCTCAACCTAAGCCCACCTCAAAGGGGGGTTGTGGCCTCGGTGAATTTTGCTCAATAATCAGGAGACTGGGAGTTCTAGTTTTACCCTAAGCCCAAAAGCCGTCTGAGTGACTTTGAGCCAGTTGTCAGGAGTTCTAGTCCCGCCTTAGGTCCCAAAACCAGCTGGGCGACTTTGGGCAATTCACCAGGCGACCGCGAGTTCTAGTCCTGCTCCTCACAGAGTTGTAGGGCAAAGAGGAAGGACCAGAAGTTACCTTCGCCCCCTTGACTTATATCTAAAAATGATAAAGGCGGGATTTTTTTAAAAAAACCACTTAAACTTGGTTTGGACAAACAGCCTCGCTCGGTTGAAGAAATTCTGATGGTCGTGTTGCCGATTTGAATGGATTGGGTCCATGGCTCCAGTCCTCATTGTGCCTACACTGATTTCTGAATGTCTCGCCATCTGAGCCCTGAGCCTGTTCTCCTGGAGGGGGGTTGTGCACCGGCGTTGTGCAGCGTGGGAAAATTAAATTTGATTATTCAATAAAGTTGAAATCTTTCTAAGCCTGGCCCTCGTTTATCTCAACACAGTCTTGAGTTCGAATCTGCTGGGGGGGGGGAGATTGGGGCAGGGAGAACAACAGCATTCGAGTTTTCCGAACGTCGTTTCTGTTCTATCGCGCAATTAGAGGGATGCGGTGGCTCAGAGCGCTGAGTTTGTTAATGAGAAAGGTCGGCAGTTCGGCGGTTCGAATCCCTAGCGCCGCGTAACGGAGTGAGCTCCCGTGACTTGTCCCAGCTTCTGCCAACCTAGCAGTTCGAAAGCACGTAAAAAATGCGAGTAGAAAAATAGGAACCACCTTTGGTGGGAAGGGAACAGCGTTCCATGCTCCTTCGGCATTGAGTCATGCCAGCCACATGGCCACGGAGACGTCTTCGGACAGCGCTGGCTCTTCGGCTTTGAAAGGGAGATGAGCACCGCCCCCTAGAGTCGGGAACGATTGGCACATGTGTGCAAGGGGAACCTTTAGCTTCACCTTTTTATAATGCAATTATATTTATTTGTTAAATATATTTGCCCCCTATCTCACCACTGGTCCGCTTACAACAATAACATTGGGAGTGGGCGGAGATTAAAAATATAAATATAATAATAAACCAATAAAAAGAAACAATGGCACACAGGGGGTCCTCGATTTACGACCACAATTCAGCCCAAAATTTCCATCGCTGAAACATTCCCCCCCCCCCCATTTGACGACCTTGCTTGCCATGGTTGATAATTGAACCACTGCAGTCGTTAAGTTAGCCACCCGGTTGTTCAGCGAATCCAGCTTCCCTGTTGACTTTCCTCGCGAGAAGCTCGCCAGAGCGGATCCCACGATCCACAGGGACCCCGCGACCGTCGTAAATACGAGACGGTGGCCATGCCTCTGAATTTTGGATCACGGGGGGGGGGGGGGAATACTGCACAGTCTTATGACAAATGGACCGTACGCTACTTTTGTCCGTGCCACTGTAACCTGGGTCACTAACTGAAGCGTCGTAAGTTGAGGACCGCCTGTAAAATGGAAATTAAAAAAGTCGGGCGGAGGGGAAGCAGGTGGATGTTTAACCACTCGTGTTTTAATATTAGCAGCTGTGTAACTGAGCATACTAGTGCCAGAGTTAATAAGTCATCCACTGGTAATTAATTAAACCATTGTTTTAATTAGGGGGAATAGATGGGGAAACTCATTACATTTGCAGACGACACCAAGCTAGCAAGAGCTAACCCTAACTGATCAACTGCGGTGATTCAGTTAACAACCGTCGGCAAGAAAAGTCGTGAAATGGATGCAAACTCAAAATATTTCGCTGAGCAACAGAAAGTTTGGATTCTCTTGTGGTCATAAATCGAGGATTACCTGTATATACCCGATTGATGGATTTAATTTAAAGTCCATCCTGATTGCAGGTAGTCCTCGACATACAACGGAGGCAGAAAAAAATGGCAGCATGCCCAATTTCTGGTATGTAAAGGTGCCCCAGGTACCCACCCACCTGGAGACACCTGCCACCAGGTGTACTTCAGGTGTACCTTACGGATGCCGTGGCCCTCTGCACCTCTCGCCAAGTGGGAGAGGGTTGGACTAGATGACCTACAAGGTCCCTTCCAATTCTGTTAGCCTCTTAAAACTTTCCAAGTCACAAAACTTCTCATTGAAAAACAAAACAGAATCCCAAACTACATTTTATTGCCTTGCAATAATGAAGAAATAAAATTCCAGGCTAGAATTTGTCTTATGGCTCAGCCTTAAAAAAATGGGGGAAAGGCTCTTAATCTGAATTTTGATTGGTTTATCAGGCATTCAACAGATTAGAGTACAAAATCCTCTTCTTTTTTTTTTAAAGGATAGCTGTTCTTCAGCGCCAAGGAGCCTTTTGAATCATTTCCATTTGATTTAATCTAAAAAAGCGGATCGAAATCTCGCAGCTTCGATCCTGGTTTTAAAGGTTTATTACCTTTAAATCTGGAGTTAAATGTATAGCAAAACCTGGACCGGAGCTGCGGGGTTTCGATCCTCTTTTTTAGATTAAATCAAATCGAAATGATTCACCGTGTACCTACGAATTCCTTTTTTTTTTTCATCTCGGGATCCTGTCCCCAAAGATTCGCTTAACGGCCTCTTGGGTGAAATGTAGGTTATAGAGGTGTAGCCGGAGCCGAGGGAGATCGAAGGGGGCGGCTTCGGAGGAATGTGGGCAGGGGCAGGCTGAGCCAGCCCAGGGGCCCTCAGGATCAGGACGGTTTGTTAGCAGGAGAATCAAGAGAGGGCAAGCAGTGGACGCAAGAAGCGACGGAGCTCAGACGATAAGCAAGGACCACCGCCTCCTGATCCAAGAGCCCGGAGAGCGGAGAGAAGGCGCGAACAGCGCAGGCTGACCCAACAACTCGGGAGGAGAGCTCCCCGCTCCTCTTCACAAGGCACACCTGGAGAATGAGGCTTACAGAGATGCTGTTGGGGTGGGGGCAGGAGGGGGCATTTGTCGGGAACAAACGCTGAATTGGTAGAGTTTGGGGTGCCGGTAGAGACATTTGGAGTTTGCAGAACTTATGGTTTCTTCCTCGTTTCATGGACTCATTTCCCTGTTCCTTTGCCTTGTTGGAATGGGTGCAGAAGAGGCTGCCCTGTGTGTGTGTGTGTGTGTGTGTGTGTGTGTGTGCACGCCCGCGCACTTCGCTCTGGGACTTGCCAAAAGCGTGTGAGGGTTTGAGAGGCCATTTGGAGCATTAAAGGGGACTTTGATCTGTCAGCTGACTGTGTGACCTTCGTGCATCAGCCGTGCAGCACGGAAATAATAATTCTTTACTTTTTTTTAAGGCTTCCCTCCTTTTAATCCGGTTGCTGCCCGCTTGGCTGCTCTTCTTGCAAAGGCTCCGCAGCATAAGATATACCTCCTTCTTTTCAAGATCATGGCTGCCGGCACAGGTGGCCAGAAGACGCCAACAGCTGCACACCTGACAGCAGGTAAGGGAGGCGGGATGGGCATATTTCTATCTATATTTCTATTCGATATTTCCATTTGACCTCCTTTCTATTCTATTCATATTTCTATTCTAGTCTATATTTCTGTTCTATTCTAATATTCTAATTTCTATTCTAATTTCTATTCTATTCTAATCTAATTTCTATTCTATTCTAATCTAATTTCTATTCTATTCTAATCTAATTTCTATTCTATTCTAATCTAATTTCTATTATATTCTAATCCAATTTCTATTATATTCTAATATTCATATTTCTGTTCTATTCTACATTTCTATTCTATTCTGGTAGTCTATTCTGGTAGTCTAATTTCTAATATTCTAATTTCTATTCTATTCTAATTTTTATTCTAATTTCTATTCTAATTTCTATTCTATTCCTATTATTCCATTCTATTCATATTTCTGTTCTATTCTACATTTCTATTATATTCTGGTAGTCTATTCTGCTGGTCTAATTTCTATTCTATTCTATTTTTTTCTCTATTCTAATATTCTAATTTCTATTCTAATATTCTAATTTCTATTCTAATATTCTAATTTCTATTCTAATATTCTAATTTCTATTCTAATTTCTATTCTATTCTAATATTCTAATTTCTATTCTATTCCTATTATTCCATTCTATTCATATTTCTGTTCTATTCTACATTTCTATTATATTCTGGTAGTCTATTCTGCTGGTCTAATTTCTATTCTATTCTATTTTTTTCTCTATTCTAATATTCTAATTTCTATTCTAATTTCTATTCTATTCTAATATTCTAATTTCTATTCTATTCCTATTATTCTATTCTATTCATATTTCTGTTCTATTCTACATTTCTATTCTATTCTGATATTCCAATTTCTAATATTCTAATTTCTATTCTATTCTAATTTCTATTCTATTCCTATTATTCTATTGTATTCATATTTCTGTTCTATTCTATATTTCTATTCTATTCTAATTTCTATTCTAAAATTCTAATTTCTATTCTAATATTCTAATTTCTTTTCTGTTCTATTCTACATTTCTATTCCATTCTAATTTCTACTCTATTCTAGTCTATATTTCTATTCTATTCCATTCCTAAATTCCTATTCCTATTCTGTTTCTATTCTATCCTTAATTGGAGCTGACCTGTTCAGAAGGCGGCCCCCTGTCCCTCTCCCTCCATTGCTTCTCTACGTGGGACATTTGAGGTCCTCAAACCATGAACCAAACAGATCCTCCTCCTTCTTCTCCTCTGCTTCCATATCTTCTGTTTTCCAGGACGGGAGAAGGGTGACTCGCTGGCAGGCAAGTACCACATCCGGAAGTACGAGGAGAGAGACTATGAGATGGTGCGGGCATTTTACATTCAAGGGATCCGGGAACACATCCCTCGCGCGGTCTGGAAATCCTTCAGCCGTCCTCAGCTACACCTGGCGCTTCTGGCCGTCTTCCTCCTGACCTACCTCTGCTCGGCTTCCGTTATCACCTCCCTGGCGGTCGTCTCCCTCCTCTTGACGGCCGGCGCCCTTCACATGAAGAGGCTGTGGGATGAATATCTCCATCACGCCCTCACCACGGACATGATGGACATCAGGAGGGCTTATCTGGAGCCAAAGGATTGCTGCTTCTGGGTGGTGGACACCGGAGAGGAAGTGGTAGGCATGGTGGCCGTCATCCCTCCATCCTGGTGGAACAACGCCCAGGAATTGCTACGCCTTTCCGTGAAGAAGGAGCATCGGAGACAAGGGCTTTCCAAAGCCCTCGTCAAGACCGTCATCCAATTTTCTGAGGAGCGCGGCTACCAAGAAGTCATCTTGGGGACCTCCATGGTCCAATATGCAGCTCATCGGGTCTACGAGAGCATGGGCTTCCACAAGGTCCTGGAGACGTATCCCTTTCCCCTTGCTAAGTTGGTAGGCTTTTCCGTCTACTGGTATTACTACAAAATCCCCAACACTCCCTGAGGTCACAATTCACCTCCCGCAAAGGAGAAGCGAATTCTACATTTGGACCTGGTGGACTCTGCAGGATCGCTGGGTCAACTTTCTCCTGGTGGGAGTTGAGCCAACTCTCGGAAGAGGCTGTGCGTGAGCTGAAGTTGGCTTCCCAACAGAAGGGCCTTTGAACTCTCTGCTCTCTGTCTGGGTTAACAGGCCTGGCAGGATAGAGCCGAGGTGGCGCAGTGATTAGGGTGCAGCACTGCAGGCCACTTCAGCTGACTGCTAGTTCTGCAGCTCGGCGGTTCAAATCTCACCGGCTCAGGGTTGACTCAGCCTTCCATCCTTTCGAGGTGGGTAAAATGAGGACCCGGATTGTTGTTGGGGGCAATATGCTGACTCTGTAAACCGCTTAGAGAGGGCTGGAAGCCCTATGAAGCGGTATATAAGTCTAACTGCTATTGCTATTGCTATCTATCTATCTATCTATCTATCTATCTATCTATCTATCTATCTATCTATCATCTATCTATTGGATTGTTGGGGGCGATATGCTGACTCTGTAAACCGCTTAGAGAGTGCTGAAAACCCTAGGAAGCGGTATATAAGTCTAACTGCTATTGCTATTGCTATTGCTAGGATGTCCCTATCTCTGGATTGCTGGCCACAGGTTCCTCGCAAAGGACTTCTGGTTCAAGTCCTATCCTCCTTCATCAGCCAACAGCTTTGAAGAGAAGGAACATGCTGGACCCTTCATTGCAAATCCCAAATCTGTAGCAGGGAGGGAGGGAGGGAGAGAGAGAGAGAGAGAGAGAGAGAGAGAGAGAGAGAAACAGAGAGAGACAAAGAGAAAGAAAAGAGAGAGAGATAGAGAAAAGAGAGAGTAAGTAAGGGAAAAAGAGTGAAAAGAGAAAAACAGACAAAGAGAAGAAAAGAGAGAGCGAGTAGGAGAGGGAGAGAGGGAAAGAGGAGGCGGAGAGGGAAGAGTAAGAGAGGGAGAGGAGAGAAGAGGAGGAGGGGGGAGAGAGAGCAGGAGAAGGAGGGAGGAGGAGAGAGAAAATGAAAGAGAGAAAGTGAGACAAAGAGAAAGAGTGAAAAGAGAAAAACAGAGAAAGAGAGACAGAGAGAGAGGAGGAGGACGGGGAGACAGAGGAGAGGGAGAGAGAAGGAGGAGGAGAGGGAAGAGAAAGAGAGGGAGAGGAGAGAAGAGGAGGAGGGGGAGAGAGAGCAGGAGAAGGAGAAGGAGGGAGGAGGAGAGAGAAAATGAAAGAGAGAAAGTGAGACAAAGAGAAAGAGTGAAAAGAGAAAAACAGAGAAAGAGAGACAGAGAGAGAGGAGGAGAGGGAGAGAGAGTAAAAGAGAAGGAAAGAAAGGGAGGGGGAAAAGAAAGAGACAAAATAGGAAAGAAACAGAGAAAGAAAAAGAAAGATAGAGAGACAAAGAAAAAGAAAAAAGAGATGAGGAAAAACAGATAAAGAGAAAGAGACAAAGAGAGAGAAAAGGAGAGAGAGAAAAGAAAAAAATGACAAAAGGAGAAAGAGAAAAAAGGAAAGAGACAGAGACACAGAGAGAAAGAGGGAGATTAAAAAAGAGAGAAAGGGAAAAAAGAAAAGAGAGAAAGGGAGAGGGAGGGAAAGATCCTCCCAACGATTGGTCTCCAACTGGGAGACGCTTCATCTCCCTGGTGCCTTTAGGACTACAATTTCCACGATCCACAGTCAAGCAGGTTGGGTTGATAGGAACTAGAAGCCAACAGAGTTTTGATCTGGAATTTTAAAACTGCTCAAGCACAGCTTCAGAGTTTGGCCTTTTAACGTCCGTTTAGTTTCTTTCATTATTCACTTTATTCCCTTATAAAACTCCATATTTTCAACATTTAAGGAATTGTCCTCTTTATCCTTCAGCTAAGCCTGAATCCTCCCCTGTCCCCAGAAGAGGAGAGGTTTTCCGGAACCCATGGAGCATAAAGAGGGGGGCATAAAGGGGAAATGTTTTTAAAATTTTTACAAAACCAAATTTTTAAAAAGAAAAACAATGTTGGATGTATACTTAATGCTCTATGCTGTGTGTATAACACAAATGCCATCACATCTCAATTATAATAACTGTTACGAGCTTGTAATCAATCTAGTATTAAATTCATTGCTTGCGTATATTGTTTCATTATTGTTTATACACTAATGTGCATTATTTTTATTCTCTTTTACAGAAGTACCTGTCCTCTTTTTAAGATATTTGCACGTATGTTTGAACGTAATTAATAAATGTACGTAATAAATGTATGCAATTAATAAATGTACGTAATTAATAAATGTACGTAATTAATAAATGTACGTAATTAATAAATAGCAATAGCAATAGCAGTAGACTTATATACCGCTTCATAGGCCTTTCAGGCCTCTCTAAGCGGTTTACAGAGAGTCAGCATATTGCCCCCAACAATCTGGGTCCTCATTTTACCCACCTCGGAAGGATGGAAGGCTGAGTCAACCCTGAGCCGGTGAGATTTGAACCACTGAACTGCTGATCTAGCAGTAGCCTGCAGTGCTGCATTTAACCACTGCGCCACCTAAACATAAATGTATGTAATTAATAAATGTACATAATTAATAAATGTGAAAGGGATCCGTGTGCTCCCCCTGCTTTTGGCATGTGATGGGAAAAAATCTTAGCCACCACTGTCCTAAGCTGTACTGTTTCACAGTGTTTTACAGTCCTCTCTAAGCGATTTACAGAGTCAGCCTCTTGCCCCCAATAATCTGGATCCTCATTTTACCGACCTTGGAAGGATGGAAGGCTGAATCAACCTTGAGCCGGTCAGGATCGAACTGCTGATAGCCGGCAGAATTAGCCTGCAGTGCGGCATTCAAACCACTGTGCCATCACGGCTCAGATAGATAGATGAGAGATAGACCCAACAATCTGGGTCCTCATTTTACCAACCTCGGAAGGCTGAGTCAACCTTCAGCCAGTGAGAATCGAACTGCCAAACTGCTGGCAGCCGGCAGTCAGCAGAAGTAGCATATTCTAACCACCGCGCCTTCACAGCTCATATTTGCCATAAATCAGGATTTGTTTAATTTTCACTTTAAGATGGGTGGACTTCAATTCCCAGAATTCCCAGCCAGTCGGCCAGGTGGGGAATTCTGGGAATTGAAGTCCACCCATCTTAAAGTGGCCAAGGTGAAGAAACACCGTAGAGAAAATAAAGACTACGATAATCCTCCAGATGTAAACGATAACAGTTAGGCTTAATTTAATTAAATTAGAAAGGCACAGAAGAAACACAGGCAAAAAATATAAAGGACTTGGCCGTAAATTTCTTAATGGAAATGCAAATGAACTTATAACTTATTGGACTTATGCAAATGAACTTATAACTTATTGGACTTATGCAAATGAACTTATAACTTAATGGACTTAGCAAATGAACTTATAACTTTTCTCACTAGAAATAATCCTGGGGTGTCAGTCTCTTTAGGAGTACATCCAAGCAGACATACACCAGTCAATCTTATATTGGCTTTTGGAATCCTTTGCTAACTTGGGATGCCAAGAAGGTCCCGGAGAAGGGGGTCCCCCAGCCAGATTCGCTCGTGGGAGTGGGCTAGATCCCAACCTCGGAGTACAATATGGAGATCAACACAATTCCAGCTTCTAAATCGCAGCTTCTAAAGTATCAGGGCAGGAGGCGCCAGGCCCAAGCCCTGAAACGACATAGATACACAATCCCTTCCACCGGTCGCCACCTTGTGAGCCAAGCCCACCAGCCTCCTTCTGTCCTGGCAGCCCCCGTGGGCATCAGGGTAGACATTTTAGCGCCCCTGAAACCGGGTCGTGGGAACTTTCCCACGGAACTAATTGTCCCATGCGGCAAATCGTCCGGGGCAATTTGTCCTGCGGTGAATCGCCCGGGGCGAAGCGGCGATGGGGAGCGACACGGAACGGGTAGGCGAGGAGGAACGTCCCCTGTGGGTCATCTGGAATGGGGGGGTAGATTGGGTGAAGTAGCCGGGGTCAAGCGGCTGCGGCCAATTGTCCCATTCCAAGGCCAGGTTAACAATGAAGGCTGGGGTACGAAGTAGCGTCCTTTTGTCACAGACAGAAACACGCCCGTCAATTGTGGTAGGCACAAAATGGAGAGAAAATGTCCACAGTCAGCTCTTCTCCCACAACCCGGATGAGACGTTTTTCCCCTCGTCCTGGCAGGAGACGGTCGTCTTCAGTGGCAATTAAAAACGATTTTGCGCCTCTGATACGGCGAAACGTCCATCCGGTATGAGGGCCCTTGGCGCATAACAAAGGGAGAGCCCGCATATGTCCTTTGTCGAGGCCCCCTGGACCGTGGGAAGATGTTTTCTTCGTCGTAGGAGGGGTAAGGCAGGAAGGGGTCAGGGGAAACCCACGGGTGGCAGTGAAAGTTGTCGAGGGCCACATCTACGGAGAAAGTAAAACGAGGAAGAAGCGGTAGAGAATTGTTCTGACCGAGGCTTCCCGAGAGCCTGAAGGAAACTCCTTGTCCCAACAAAAAACCCTTTTATTAATTTCCTGTGAATTCTGCTCATTCCCATCCAGCAAAGTCTTTCGAGGGAGGATTTACGGTCACAGACCTTCTCTGGCTTGGAGAGCT
This sequence comes from Thamnophis sirtalis, assembly GCF_051295495.1. Taxonomy (NCBI): domain Eukaryota; kingdom Metazoa; phylum Chordata; class Lepidosauria; order Squamata; family Natricidae; genus Thamnophis; species Thamnophis sirtalis. Next base: position 2,257,689 of record NW_028261390.1, read on the forward strand.
GCCAGGCCAATATCTGCAGAACTTGGCAAGGTGTCTCCGAGAGTCATGAACCAATTAAGTGAATTAATTGTCTCCTGCAAACTCCACTCCCCTTTTGCTCCTCTTTTATTCCCTCTGGGAGGGCCCGTTCATCGTCCACCTGCGGTGTTACTCCCAAGTCGACCCCTGTTCTTTAGCTCTTCCCTTCGTCCTGTCACTCAGCGCATGCGCACACTGGGAACAGGCTCCAGCTGTTCTTCTGCCTCACTGATGTCTGACTCCAAAGGTAGCTGATAATTGGCATATGGCCCTGGCCCCCCTCTCTGCCTCTGACACAGAGCCCTCATCCGAGCCTTTCCCAGACTCCAGGACTGGCCCAGGTTCCTCCCCAACCTCCTCACTGTCCGAGTCTACCGCCAGCTCCACTGGTGGGCCACAACAAGAAGGCTTCCCTGCTATGCCCCTCAAACACGTAGCCGGTTTTGGCCATCGAAAGAGAGATCTTCACACAACCCACCTCCAACGTAATGAACTCATTATGGGCTTCATAGCAGTGGTGAAATTAAAACATTTTCTACCGGTTCTATGGGCGTGACTGGGTGGGCGTGGCTATGTAGTCATGTGACTGGGGGATCAACAGACACAAACTTACTTTAACAATGTCCTGCTGGAGCAGGGTTGGACTAGATGACCTCCAGGTCCCTTCCAGCCGTGGATTATCCTCTGAAGCTGCATCTAGTGCCAGGTTTGTAGTCCTTCCTTCCTCTCCCTTTTCCCTCCCTCCCTCCCTCCCTTTCTCAGCACCCCCCCGACCCCACCCCTGCTTTTAGCCTAGCAGGCTTCAGGGAACCAGTAGTATTTTTTACTACCGGTTTGGGAGAACCGGGGAGTAGGGGAGAGAGGAAGAAAGAGTGGGAAAGATGGGGAGAGAAGAAATAGGGAGAAAGAGAGGGGGGAGAGGGACAGAGAGAGAGGGATGGATGGAGAGAGCAAGAAGGGAGGGAGAAAAAGAGAGGGGAAAGGGAGGGCAATAGAGGGAGGGAGAAAGAGGGGAGAGAGGGAGAGAGGGAGGGACAAAGAGAGGGAAAGAAGTGGAGACGAATGAAGAGAAAGACAGGGAGGGAGAGAGGGAGGAGAGAGAGGGAAAGAGGGAGAGAGCATGCACAGGTGCTCATAACCACTGACCTCCGAACACGTTTCCTTGGGTCTTTTTTTTTCTTTTTTTCTCCTTTTTTCTTCCTCTTTTTTTTACAAGCCGTCCGGAGTCCTTCGGGATTGGGTAGCATATAAATTTTGATAATTAAATTAAATTAAATTAAGAAGGGAGAGAGAAAGAGGGAGAGCAAGGCAGGGAGAGAGGGAAGGAGAGAGAGAGGGAAAGAGGGAGAGAGCATGCACATGTATAACCACTGACCTTTGAACACGTTGCCTTGGGACTCCTCAAAGCGGGTAAACCCCGAGAAAGGCATCGGTGGCCCCACATCGTTGGGATCAAATAAGCAGTCGTTGTAGAAACTGGGGCCCTCTGGGTAAGGCCGGTCGGCTTCGTAACGGTCATCAAAGGTCATTCGTCCTGTAGGATCAAAGGGGAGCATTCTGGGCTCCTCAAACCCCCCACCCACATCAGGGACATCCACAAGGTGTAACCCCCAAGAGATCAAGATGGCCATGCCAGCAAGGACCCATCTCTCGTGATGTCCGTCAGAAGGCTACGCCATGGTGGCCATCTTGACCCCATCCTGCCCACGTGGAGGACCTTCCCGTGTTTGCAAGCCAAACTAGGGGCTCCGGAAGCCTCCCGTAGCTGAATGGTGACCTCCAGCTCGCTAGAACCCCTCGGCATGGTCTCCTCCCTTTCATTGCCCAAGGTAGCGGCTCCAGTATTGTTCAGGGAGAAGAAAGATGGCTCCTTTAGATTATGTGTGAACTTCAAAAACTTAAACTGCATCTCAGCTCAGAACTTGTACCCCTTACTACTGATGAAGGACATGCTGGCCCAACTGGGGAAGGACCGGATTTTCACTAAATTGGACCTAAGGGAGGCGTAATTAATGAGGTTTTACATGACCATCTTACAAAGGCGTAACGGTCTATTTAGACGATATCCTTATTTACACGGAAACACGGACTTATTCTCTAAGCAAGTCAATTTCATCCCTTGCTCCAAGATCCGTTCAGCTAAATCTCTCGCTAAGATGTTCATCTCTCACATATATCGCTTACATGGGGTGCCCGACTGCATCATTTTGGACAGGGATGTTCATTCACCTCCCTATTTTGGAAAGAGTTTCTGAAGTGGATTGGCTCCGCCCAGGGGTTAAGCTCCTCCCACCACCCTCAGACTAATGGGGCTTGCGAGAGGACTAATTCTGTACTGGAACAATATTTATGTTGTTTCATCAACTACCAGCAAGATGATTGGGTGGGAATTGTTGCCTCACGCTGAGGTGGCTTACAACAATTCCGTGCACAGCAGTACTGGCTTTACCCCTTTTCATGTTGTGTACGGCCAAGATTTTGCGCCCATTCCTCGCGAAATTCCTCGCGAGCAACTGCAGGTGTCTTTGCTTTCCGAGTGGAGTGATCGCCTTCGGGACATTTGGCCTTTGGGTCTCCAGACTCTAGATGCTGCGCACCGCGCTCATAAGAAACAGATAAGTCTCCTGATAAGACACGGACTAAGCCCTATGAGTACAAAGTTGGTGATCAAGTTTATTTATCCACTAGATTTCTTCAAACACCCCAGAAGTCGAAGAAATTGGGCCCCAAATATGTTGGCCCGTTTCCCATTGTCAAGATCATCAACCCTGTTTCCGTCCGGCTCCAATTGCCTAAGCATCTCAATCGGGTTTACCCTGTTTTTCATGTTAATCTCCTGAAGCCTCTCCTCACTTCTTCTTTGAGAAAACCTCTCCCTCCTCCGCCTGCACCACTTTTGATAGAGGGAGAGCAACATTTCGAGATCCGTGAGATTCTGGACTCTCGTAGGCGGCGAAACCGTGTCCTGTACCTGGTGGCTTGGAAGCATTTCCCCCCGTCTCACACTGAATGGGTTGACGGATCCCATGTTCGAGCGCCTCGTCTGCTCCGCATGTTCTACTCTGCCTATCCTGACAAGCCCTGATTGTTGGACAATCTCCTAATTTTCCTTTCCCTTACCCATTCTCTCTTCCATGTGTTGTTGTCTGTCGGTTTGCTTGTGTTCTTTTCGTTCCTGCAGGTCTGACCGCCTTTTTCTGGAGGAGGGCCGAATGTCAGCCTCTGCTTTGCTGCTGCTTCGGCTGCCATTGAAACGGGGAGGGGGGCATGGTATTTGGATGGGAATCATTCTGTACTGGAAGAAGATTCTAGATGCTGCCTGACCATTTTACTGTGCATGTGGAGGAAGGGAGTTTCCCGCCAAGGTTAACTGTCCGGCATTCCATCCTGGTGATGTCTTTTGAAGTTATCTCCCACCTGACAGTTGGGTGAATTATAATTGGACTATGGACTGGGGTACCAAAGGGAAGGGATTGAATTCTACATGATATTCTTTGCTTCCGCGCCTAATTAACCAGATTCAGCTTAGCTTCGCTACTGTTCGTTTCTAATTAGTAAAAGTACACTTAATTTCAAACAAATGGAGTTGAGTGGTTTCTTTCCTAATTATTAAATGAAGTTGCACCTGACAAAATTTTCTACCGGTTCTATGGGCGTAACTGGGTGGGCGTGGCTATGTAGTCATGTGACTGGGGGATCAAAAGACACAAACACACTTTAACGATGTCCTACTGGAGCAGGGTTGGACTAGATGACCTCCAGGTCCCTTCCAGCCCTGGATTATCCTCTGAAGCTGCATCTAGTGCCAGGTTTGTAGTCCTTCCTCTCCCTTTTCCCTCCCTCCCTCCCTTCCTTTCTCAGCACCCCCTGACCCCACCCCTGCTTATAGTCTAGCAGGCTTCAGGGAACCAGTAGTATTTTTTACTACCGGTTTGGGTGAACCGGGGAGTAGGGGAGAGAGGAAGAAAGAGCGGGAAAGAGGGGGAGAGAAGAAATAGGGAGAAAGAGAGGGGGAGAGGAAAGAGAGGGATGGACGGAGAGAGCAAGAAGGGAGAAAAAGAAAGAGGAAAGGGAGGGCAATAGAGGGAGGGACAAAGAGAGGGAAAGAGGTGGAGACGAAGGAAGAGAAAGACAGGGAGGGAGAGAGGGAAAGAGGGAGAGGAAGGCAGGGAGGGAGGGAGGAGAGAGAGGGAAAGAGGGAGAGAGCACGCACGTCTCCTCCTAACCACTGACCTCTGAACATGTTGCCTTGGGACTCCCTCAAAGCTGGTAAACCCCAAGAAAGGCGTCGGTGGCCCCACATCGTTGGGAGAAAATAAGGAGTCGTCGTAGAACTTGGGGCCCTCTGGGAAAAGCCGGTCGGCTTTGCAACGGTCATCAAAGGTCATTCGTCCTGTAGGATCAAAGGGGAGCATTCTGGGCTCCTCAAACCCCCCACCCACCCACCCACCCACATCAGGGACATCCACAAGGTGTAACCCCCAAGAGATCAAGATGGCCACGCCAGCAAGGACCCATCTCTCGTGATGTCCGTCAGAAGGCTACGCCATGGTGGCCATCTTGACCCCATCCTGCCCACGTGGCGGACCTTCCCGTGCTTGCAAGCCAAACCAGGGGCTCCGGAAGCCTCTAGCAAGCTGGAACCCCTCGGCATGGTCTCCTCCCCGGAACTCTCCAAGATACTTGCGTTCCTTGTAGAGGCATCCGGTGGTTGGTGTGGGGCTGTCCAGGAAGCCACTGGCCTCTCCGGAGTCCCTCCTGCCACTTGTGCCGTGTCCTAGAATGTCCTCGGGGCAGCTAGGAGCCCCAGGGCCTTTCTGGGCTCTGAAGGAGAGGAGGACCAGTCACTGGGTCTGCTTGGTGGTTTTTTACAGGCATTTCATTAATGTTTAATTTCCAAGCAGCAGGGGAGAGAGTGGGGGAGGGGACGGTCAGGGGAAACCATTTTCACCCTCCCCAGACTCCTAGAAAGCCTCTGAAGCCTGGGGAGGATGAAAAGCGGGGCCATCCCGCCAAAAGAAGGTGGGAGGGGGGGTGCATGTGCGCGGGGTCACACGCACAGCATTATGGGTGTGGGCACGCATGCACAGAACCCCGGTTGCGCCCCCCTCCCCGCTTTTGGCACGTGATGGGAAAAAGCTTAGCCATCGCTGTACTGCTTCACAGTGTTTTACAGCCCCCTCTAAGGCGTTTGCAGAGTCAGCCTCTTGCCCCCAATAATCTGGATCCACATTTTACCGACCTTGGAAGGATGGACGGCTGAATCAAACTTGAGCCGGTCAGGATCGAACTGCTGGCAGCCGGCAGAATTAGCCTGCACTGAAGCATTCTAACCACTGTGCCACCACGGATCAGATAGATAGAAACACAGATAGACCCAACAATCTGGGTCCTCATTTTACCGACCTCGGAAGGATGGATGGCTGAGTCAACCTTCAGCCAGTGAGAATCGAACTGCCAAACTGCTGGCAGCCGGCAGTCAGCAGAAGTAGCATATTCTAACCACCGTGCCTTCACGGCTCATATTTGCCATAAATCAGGTTTGTTTAATTTTCACTTTAAGATGGGTCGACTTCAATTCCCAGAATTCCCAGCCAGCTGGCCAGGTGGGGAATTCTGGGAATTGAAGTCCACCCATCTTAAAGTGGCCAAGGTGAAAAAACACCACCGTAGAGAAAATAAAGACTACGATAACCCTCCAGATGTAAACAATAACAGGTTTAATTTAATTAAATTAGAAAGACACAGAAGAAAGACAGGCAAAAAATATAAAGGACTGCGCCGTAAAATTCTTAATGGACATGCAAATGAACTTATAACTTAAAGGACTTATGCAAATGAACTTATAACTTAATGGACTTATGCAAATGAACTTATAACTTAATGGACTTAGCAAATGAACTTATAACTTAATGGACTTATGCAAATGAACTTATAACTTAATGGACTTATGCAAATGAACTTATAACTTAATGGACTTAGCAAATGAACTTATAACTTAATGGACTTATGCAAATGAACTTATAACTTAATGGACTTATGCAAATGAACTTATAACTTAATGGACTTATGCAAATGAATTTATAACTTATTAGACTTATGCAAATGAACTTATAACTTAATGGACTTAGCAAATGAACTTATAACTTTTCCCACTAGAAATAATCTTGGGGTGTCGGTCTCTTTAGGAGTACATCCAAGCAGACATACACCAATCAATCTTACATTGGCTTTTGGAATCCTTTGCTAACTTGGGGTGCCAAGAAGGCCAAGGAGAAGGGGGTCCCCCAGCCAGATTCCCTCGTGGGAGTGGGCTAGATCCCAACCTCGGAGTACAATATGGAGATCAACACAACTCCAGCTTCTAAATCGCAGCTTCTGAAGTATCAGGGCAGGAGGCGCCAGGCCCAAGCCCTGAAACGACATAGATACACAATCCCTTCCACCGCTCGCCACGTTGTGAGCCAAGCACACCAGCCTCCCTCTGTCCTGGCAGCCCCCGTGGGCATCAGGGTAGACATTTTAGCGCCCCTGAAACCGGGGTCGTGGGAACTTTCCCGCGGAACTAATTGTCCCATGCGACAAATCGTCCGGGGAGAAGCGGCGGTGGGGAGCGACACGGAATGGGTAGGCGAGGAGGGACGTCCCCTGTGGGGTCATCTGGGATGGGGGGGTAGCTTGGGTGAAGTAGCCGGGGTCAAGCGGCTGCGGCCAATTGTCCCATTCCAAGGCCAGGTTAACAATGAAGGCTGGGGTACGAAGTAGCGTCTTTTTGTCACAGACAGAAACACGCCTGTCAATTGTGGTAGGCACAAAATGGAGAGAAAATGTCCACAGTCAGCTCTTCTCCCACAGCCCGGACGAGACATTTTTCCCCTCATCCTGGCAGGAGATGGTCGTCTTCAGTGGCGATTAAAAATGATTTTGCGCCTCTGATACGGCCGAACGTCCCTCCGGTATGAGGGCCCTTGGCGCATGACAAAGGGAGAGCCCGCATATGTCCTTTGTCGAGGCCCCCTGGACCGTGGGAAGATGTTTTCTTCGTCGTAGGAGGGGTAAGGCAGGAAGGGGTCAGGGGAAACCCACGGGTGGCAGTGAAAGTTGTCGAGGGTCACATCTACGGAGAAAGTAAAACGAGGAAGAAGCGGTAGAGAATTGTTCTGACTGAGGCTTCCCGAGAGCCTGAAGGAAACTCCTTGTCCCAACAAAAACCCCTTTTATTAATTTCCTGTGAATTCTGGTCATTCCCATCCAGCAAAGTCTTTCGAGGGACGATTTACGGTCACAGACCTTCTCTGGCTTGGAGAGCTGCCAGGCCAATATCTGCAGAACTTGGCAAGGTGTCTCGGAGGGTCATCAACCAATTAAGTGAACTAATTGTCTCCTGCAAACTCCACTCCCCTTTTGCTCCTCTTTTATTCCCTCTGGGAGGGGCCGTTCATCATCCACCTGCGGTGTTACTCCCAAGTCGACCCCTGTTCTTTAGCTCTTCCCTTCGTCCTGTCACTCTGCGCATGCGCACACTGGGAACAGGCTCCAGCTGTTCTTCTGCCTCACTGATGTCTGACTCCAAAGGCAGCTGATAACTGGCATATGGCCCTGCCACCCCCCTCTGCCTCTGACACAGAGCCCTCAATTGGCCGAAGAAGATTAAAACTTGGAATGGTTTCTAAGCAAAATCCTATCCAAAAGGTCTCCCCCCCCCCCGTTTCAAAAAGTGCGGGCAATTCACCCGCCCCAGCACGAAACTACAGTCATTACTTCCTCCCCCCATAGGGGAGCCGTTAACTAAAGAAACTTTTCAGAAGGAACTGGCTGAAGCTTTTAAAAATCCTATAGTTACGATGGAAACAAAAATTAAGGAGGAGATATCCGTTGCTCATAAAGAATTGTCTGATAAACTTGAGACCCGGGTTCAGAAGATCAGGGATGATATGCTGGGGGTTCTTAATTCGTTTTCAGATTATGTGTCCGGAATTGAAAGCAGATTAGAAGATCTTAATGATTCTAATATTAATTTGGTAACCAAAATGGACGTGGTTCAACAAAAAGTCGGAGATGCTGAAAAAGAAATTATTATGTTACAGTATAGACAAATGGAACTTGCACTAAGAATAAGAGGTTTGCGTGAAAATAACCAGGAAAATCTGAAACAGATTCTCTCAGAAGCTTTCGATAGTCTGATGGGAAGGCCAGGGGGGAATTTTGATTGGCAAATTGATAAGGTCAACTCCTGGCTGGCTAAACAGAAGCAACTTCCAAGTGACATTGTGATTTACTTTACCACAAGAGACCTGAGGAATATGATATTGCAAGAGTCCTATAAGATCAAGCTTCAAATTGGGGGTCAGGAAGTGACGGTTTTGAAAGAGATACCACCGCAAATGCTAAGATCTAGGAAAGACTACGCCTTTTTAGTTGAAGAGCTTAAAAATCGTCAACTACAGTTCAGATGGGATGCACCAGTTGGACTAGCACTCATTTTTCAGGGGCAAAGATACCGTCTTAATTCAGTATGGAAAGCCCGAGATTTTTACCAAAATATCTTGAAGGCCAGACACCCCGCCCCACCTGGACCTAGAGAAAGAGAACAAGAAGGACAAGATAGACAGCAAACTACACAATTATCAACAAGGATGGATCATCTTTTTCTCTCAGAAGCACAAGGAGCCAAGGAACAAAGACAAACCCGTGTGATTACCAGACGAATCGACCAACAATTAAAAAAGCAGCAATCACAACAAACACCTGTTACCGGTCAAGATGCTACAGGTACCAGCTTAGAAGCAGTGGGAGGAGCCAGACAAAAGGCTAAATTCCAGGATGTTCAGATGGCTCTAAAAAGCTTCAGGGAGCCAAAGATGACAACTAAGTTCCTAACATGGAACGTCAATGGATTAAACTCTCCACAGAAAAGAAAGAAAATAAATCACTTTCTTAAACAGTTCAAGAATGATATAATTTGTTTGCAAGAAACTCACATTAGATCAACTGATCAAAAATATCTGATTAATAAAAGATTTGGACAACATTTTATAGCTTCTGCTTCAGAGAAGAAAAATGGTATAGTTATATACTTAAGGAAGGATATGAAAGCTGAATTAATCGAAGCAGATCCCCACGGAAGATATATTGCAATAGACTTGGTATTAGAAGGGAAAAGGACATTGCTTCTGGGAATATATGCTTCCAATCAACAAGATGGATTTTATAGAATGCTTCATGCAAAATTAGTACAGTGGGATTATAGGTCCTGCATACTTTTGGGTGACTGGAACGGTGTTATGGACACTAAGAAAGATAAGAAGGCTTCTCGGCCAAATGCTCAAATGCGAGTGAAACTACCTAAGTCCTTTTTCGATATGATGGATGATTTCGAACTGAGAGATATTTGGCGAGAAAGAAATGCAGAAGAGTACGATTTTACCTTCTTTTCTGATAGACATCACTCCTTTTCCAGAATTGATTTCATACTAACTACCAATGATTTGCTTTCTAGGGTGAAGAAGACAAAGATATGTGCCAGAGTTTTATCAGATCACAATCCAGTTTGGATGGAGTTGGGAGGGGTGACGCAAGCAAGAAGGTCTTGGAGATTGAATGAAAATTTATTTAGATATGAGAAATATACTAACGAATGTAAAAGATTGTTAGCAGAATACTTTGTTTTTAATATGAATAAGGGTACATCTATGGAAATTGTATGGGATGTAAGCAAAGTGCATATGAGAGGAGTTTTGATAAATCTAAATAGATTACATAGACGTAAACAAGGGGAAAAGCGAACAGAACTGGAAGATGAAATTAGGAAGAAAGAGCAAGAGTTAACTTTAAAACCAGGAGATATAAAGATTAAAGAAGCAATTACCTTATTAAACGACCAATTTAATATGCTGATCTCAGACCAGGTAGACACTAGTCTGTTATATGCAAAACATAACACTTTTTGCAATGCAAATAAATCTGGTAGATGGTTAGCATATTAGATTAGGAAAAACAAAAATTTCGTAACATAGCTAAATTGCACTACAGAGGGAAAGAAGTGTATCAACAGGATGAGATTCAAAAGATCTTCCGTGAATTCTTTACAGCGTTGTACAAGGGTGACAAAATTAAAGATCTAGATATAGAGAGATACTTGGATAAAGAAAAAATACCCATAGTTAAAGAAGAGCAGAGGGAAAGATTGAATCAACCAATAACCTCGGGGGAAATTCTACAGGTAATTAAGCAGTTGGATGAGGGAAAGAGGTGGAGACGAAGGAAGAGAAAGACAGGGAGGGAGAGAGGGAGGAGAGAGAGGGAAAGAGGGAGAGAGCATGCCACATGTGCTCATAACCACCGTGACCCGTCAAAACCGCGCTCGACTAAACCGCGCCCGATTAAACCGCGTCGCTGACGTCATCAACAGGGCGACAACAGCCAGCGCAGAGAAAGAAGGGCGCTTTAAATAGCGCTTTGAAAGCAAGCCGATTCAACTTAAGGTAAGGGTTAGGTTTAGGGTTAGCTTTAGGGTTAGGGTTAGGTTTAGGGTTAGGGTTAGGTTTAGGGTTAGGTTTAGGGTTAGGTTAAGGGTTAGGGTTAGGGTTAGGTTTAGGATTAGGTTTAGGGGGGTTAGGTTTAGGTTTAGGGGTTAATTTTAGGTTTAGGGTTCACAGTGTGCTTCTGTCTCCGTGCTGTTGTCGCCCTGTTGATGACGTCAGCTACGCGGTTTAGTCGGACATGTTTAGTCGGTTTAGTTGAGCGCGGTTTGGTGGTGGAACCCATAACCACTGACCTCCGAACACGCTGCCTTGGGTCTTTTTTTCCCTTTTTTTCTTCTTTTCTTTTTTCTTCTTTTTTTTGAAGGCCGCCCGGAGTCCTTCGGGATTGGGCAGCATATAAATTTTGATAATTAAATTAAATTAAATTAAGAAGGGAGAGAGAAAGAGGGAGAGGAAGGCAGGGAGAGAGGGAAGGAGGAGAGGGAAAGAGGGAGAGAGTATGAACGTCTCCTCATAACCACTGACCTCCGAACACGTTGCCTTGGGACTCCTCAAAGCTGGTAAACCCCGAGAAAGGCGTCGGTGGCCCCACATTGTTGGGAGAAAACAAGGAGTCGTCGTAGAAACTGGGGCCCTCTGGGTAAGGCTGGTCGGCTTCGTAACGGTCATTAAAGGTCACTCGTCCTGTAGGATCAAAGGGGAGCATTCTGGGCTCCTCAAACCCCCCACCCACCCACCCACATCAGGGACATCCACAAGGTGCAACCCCCAAGAGATCAAGATGGCCATGCCAGCAAGGACCCATCTCTCGTGATGTCCATCAGAAGGCTACGCCATGGTGGCCATCTTGACCCCATCCTGCCCACGTGGCGGACCTTCCCGTGCTTGCAAGCCAAACCCGGGGCTCTGGAAGCCTCCCGTAGCTGGATGGTGACCTCCAGCTTCGTAGAACCCCTCGGCATGGTCTCCTCTCCGGAATTCTCCAAGATACTTGCGTTCCTTGTAGAGCCATCCGGTGGTTGGTGTGGAGCTGTCCAGGAAGCCACTGGCCTCTCCGTAGTCCCTCCTGCCACTTGTGCCATGTCCTAGAATGTCCTCGGGGGAAGCTGGGAGCCCCAGGGCCTTTGTGGGCTCTGAAGGAGAGGAGGATCAGTCACTGGCTCTGCTTGGTGGTTTTTTTACAGGCATTTCATTAATCTACTAGGTAGCATCATCAGTGCTAGAAAAGAGGGGGAGGAGGAGGAGGACTGGAGAGTCCTTGGTGCTCTCTGAGCTTGGTGGTTTTCTTGCAGACGTTTCATGACCCAACTAGGGAACATCATCAGTGCTAGAAGGGAGGAGGAGGAGGAGGAGGAGGAGGAAAAAAGACTGTGGGGTCCTTGGTGCTCTCTGAGCTTGGTGGTTTTCTTGCAGACGTTTCATGACCCAACTAGGGAACATCATCAGTGCTAGAAGGGAGGAGGAGGAGGAGGAGGAGGAGGAGGAGGAGGAGGGGGAGGAGGAGGAGGGGGAGGAGGAGGGGGAGGAGGAGGAGGGGGAGGAGGAGGAGGGGGAGGAGGAACAATGGGGTCCTTGCTGCTCTCTGAGCTTGGTGGTTTTCTTGCAGACATTTCATGACCCAACTTCGGAACAACATAAGTGCGAGAAGGGAGGAGGAGGAGGAGGAGGAGGAAGAAGAAGAAAGAAGAAGAAAAAGAAGAAGAAGGGGAAGAAGAAGAAGAAGAGGAGGAGGAGGAGGAGGAAGAGGAGGAAGAAGAAGAGGAAGAAGTTAGTGAGCTTTATTGTTTTCTTGTAGACATTTCATGACCCAGTTAGGTAACATCATCAGTGCTAAAAGGGAGAGGAGTTTGCAAGGAAGAGAAGGAGGACTGGGGGGTCCTTGGTGCTCTCTGAGCTTGGGGGTTTTCTTGCAGACGTTTCATGACCCAACTAGGGAACATCATCAGTGCTAGAAGGGAGGAGGAGGAGGAAGAGGAGGAGGAAGAAGAAGAGGAGGAGGAGGAAGAAGATAAGAAGGAGGAAGAGGAGAAGAAGAAAGACAACTGTGTTGTCCTTGGTGCTCTCTGAGCTTGGTGGTTTTCTTGCAGATGTTTCATGACCCAACTAGGGAACATCATCTGTGCTACCATAGTATAGACTAGAGACTAGTGGACATGAGAGAGAAAAAAGACGTCTCTCTCTCTCCCTCCTTCCCTCTCCCTCCCCCTCCTTCTCCCCCTCCCTCTCCCCCCCCCTCTCCATTGCCGTCTTTGGCCTCACCAGAACCTTCCACTCTTGACTCCAGAGGAATCCACCCTTGGGGGGAAAAAGAAATCTCTTCTGGAGACCAGAGGTTCGCCCTTTCGCTTCATCCTGGTTCCCGCAACCCAAGGGAAGCGGGCCGGCAGGGGTCCTCCTTCTACCTACCCCCCCAAGGATTCTTCTCTGGGACCACCACCCCCCAGGCGTCGGCCAGGTGGGTCAGGAGAAGGTTGGTGATCCGGCGATGCACCACGTTGTTCCAGTGGATGCCGTCCTTCCCTCGGTTGCCCATGTCGAAGCGGAAGTGGAAGTGGAGATCCACCACGTCGAAGAGGTGGAGGGCGGCCAGCGTGGCCCCATAGAAGTTGCCTTCGATGATGTCCCGGCGGAGAGTGTGGCTCAGGTGTTGCAGCTGGAAGGCAAGCAGAGAACCACAGGCAAAACAAATAGCAATAGCAGTTAGACTTATATACCGCTTCAGAGGGCTTTCAGCCCTCTCTAAGCGGTTTACAGAGTCAGCATATCGCCCCCAACAACAATCCGGGTCCTCATTTCACCCACCTCGGAAGGATGGAAGGCTGAGTCAACCTTGAGCCGGTGAGATTTGAACAGCCGAACTGCAGAACTGCAGTCAGCTGAAGTAGCCTGCAGTGCTGCATTTAACCACTGCGCCACCTCGGCTCTGGTTGGGTGGGCAAGCAGTGGGGGTTCGACTAGGGGGGGAACCATTTAAATAGGAGCCAGCCATCTCCTCCCTTGAGTGAGTCTAGAACCCACTTCTAAAAAGGACTGACTGCCCCCTTTTTTGAGACCCATTTCACCCAGTGAAGAAAAGCAGAGGGGGAAATTCCCTAGGTTTAGCCATGGATGAAACAAAAGAGTGGTAGAGGAAATAGTGGTACTGTTTTTTTAGGCCAGGACTCTTCAACATCTTCATCAATGACTTGGATGAGGGGATAAATGGGGAACTCATCAAATTTGCAGATGACACCAAGCTGGCAGGAATAGCCAACACTCCAGAAGACAGGCTGAAGATACAGAAGGATCTTGACAGATGTGAACATGGGGCACTATCTAATAAAATGAAATTGAATGGTGAAAAGAGTTAAGGTTCTACATTTAGGCAAGGAAAACGAAATGCACAGGTACAGCATAGGTGGTGCCTTGCTCAACAGTAGCAACTGTGAGGGGGATCTTGGAGTCCTAGTGGAGAACCATTGAAATAGGAGCCAGCCGTGGGCAGCAGCTGCCAAAAAAGCCAACACAGTTCTAGGCTGCATCAACAGAGGGATAGAATCAAGATCACGTGAAGTGTTGATTACCACTTTATAAGGCCTTGGTGAGGCCACACTTGGAATACGGAATCCAGTTTTGGTCTCCACGATGTAGAAAAGATGCTGAGACTCTAGAAAGAGTGCAGAGAAGAGCAACAAAGAGGATGAGGGGACTGGAGGCTAAAATATATGAAGAACGGTTGCAGGAACTGGGTATGGCTAGTTTAATGAAAAGAAGGACCAGGGGAGACAGGATAGCATCTTCCAATATCTCAGGGGCTGACCCAAAGAAGAGGGAGTCAAGCTATTCTCCAAGGCACCTGAGTGTAGAACAAGAAGCAATGGGTGGAAACTAATCAAGGAGAGAAGCAACTTAGAACCGAGGAGAAATTTCCTGACAGTTAGAACAATTAATCCGTGGTACAGAATTTGCCTCCGGAAGTTGTGAATGTCCCAACACTGGAAGTCTTTAAGGAGATGTTGGATAGCCATTTGTCTGGAACGCTGTAGGGTTTCCTGCCTAGGCAGGGGGTTGGACTAGAAGACCTCCAAGGTCCCTTCCAGCTCTATTATGCTATGCTCTGAAAGATTTAGGAATCCAGCGTCATGAGTCAAATCCTTTCGCTCCTAAACTTTGTGGAATAACCAGATCTGAAGGACTGAAGGATGAGATGCCAGCAGTCTTCCAATATTTGAGCAATTTGGGGCTCAATTGTGGTCCTAAGTCAAGGACTCCTTATGTTTATGACGGTCACAATGTCCCGGGGTCACGTGACCCCTCTTTATGACCTTCTGATGAGCCAAGCCCACAGGGGAAGCAGATTCATTTAATAACCGTGTTACTTTAACAATAGCGGAGGTTCGCTTAACGGCGGTCGAGGAGAGAAACAACGTGGAATCAAGGAGAAACTTCCTAGTCCGAATGGGGAGACCAGACTCACTTAACAACCATTGCAGAAAACCCGAAGGAGCTACGGAAACAAACCATGATCCCCGAAAACCCACCATGCCTCCCGCCCAAATGCCACTGTCCACTGTTCACACAACACCTCCAAGACCCTGCGGGGGATTTCCACTCCTACCTCTGGAATAAGGAAGCCACCTTTGATCCTGGGTCCGAGAGGCATGGTCATGTTCCAGATGACCAAGCAGGAAAGTGGGAGGACGGCATCCAACTTGTTGAAGGCAACCACCAGGTTCTTGCGGTATTCCATCATGGAAGACGAGCCGTATCTACTCGGGGGAGAAAGAAACAACAAACAAACCGGGATCTGTTGAGAACCAAGGGACTCCAACGTTTATACCTCTCTATGAATAAACTTTGCCCTGTAAAGTACCACTCGATACAGACACAGGGGCTTCGGGGGCTAAGACGCTGAGCTTGTCTATCAGAAAAGTTGGCAGTTCGGCGGTTCGAATCCCCGGCGCCGCGTAACGGAGGGAGCTCCCGTGACTTGTCCCGGCTTCTGCCAACCTAGCGGTTCGAAAGCAGGTCAAAAATGCAAGTGGAAAAACAGGAACCACCTTTGGTGGGAAGGGAACGGCGTTCCGTGCGCCTTCGGCGTTGAGTCACGCCGGCCACATGACCACGGAGACGTCTTCGGACAGCGCTGGCTCTTCGGCTTTGAAACGGGGATGAGCACATCACCCCCTAGAGTTGGGAACGACTAGCACAGATGTTCAAGGGGAACCTTGTCCTTTATATAGGCTTAGTAAAGCCACACTTGGAATAATGCACCCAGTTTTGGTGGTCATGTTATAAAAAAAGTGTGGAGACTCTGGGAAGAGTGCAGAGAAGAGCAACAAGGATGATGAGGGGACTGGAGACTAAAACATATGAAGAACGGTTCATTAAAGGGTTGTAGTTTAATGAAAAGAAGGACTAAGGGAGACATGATAGCATCTTCCAATATCTCAGGGGCTGCCACAAAGAAGAGGGAGTCAAACTATTCTCCAAGGCACCTGAGGGCAGGACAAGAAGCAACGGGTGGAAACTCATCAAGGAGAGAAGCAGCTTAGAACTGAGGAGAAACTTCCTAACAGTGAGGGCTATGAACCGGTGGAACTCCTTGCCACCAGAAGTTGTGGATGCCCCGTCACTGGAGGCTTTTAAGAAGAGTAACTTTGAACAGTCACTAAATGGACCGTTGTAAGTGGAGGACTGCCTGTAGCAAGTTCTGGTTTGCAAGTCACACAACAGGAAAAGGACTAGCATCGACAACGTAAGTCAGGGGTATCCAATCGTGGCCACTTTTAAGACTCGTGGACTTCAACTCCCAGAATGCACGGCTTGGCTGAGGAATTCTGGGAGTTGGAGTCCACGAGTCATAACGCCGGCAAGGCTGGAGACAGATATGTCCCACAGATTTAAGCTTTTCCGAGTCCTCAGAAGACCATCAAAGAGTTTGACCCCCTAGCAACAAGCGATGCCGTACCTGGAAAGATCCCAGACGCAGGAATTGAGGATCAGAACATCGGGCTGGGGGCCAGTCCGGAAGTCACTCAGGATGCTTTCAAAATATTCTGAGTAGATCCGGGTCAGGAAGTAGAAGCGGACGAGGTGGTAACGGGTGCGATACTGGCGGACTTCCCGATAACGGATTCCGTTGTGTAGGCCATCCAGTATGCCGCCTTCAATTAAGTGGTCGTTTTCGAAACTGAATTCCCCCTGGAGAGAGAGGGGGGAGGGGGAGGGGTATGGAGGGAGAGGGAGGGAGAGGGAGGGAGGGAGAAAGGGAAGGAGGGAGAGAGGGAAGGAGGGAGAGAGAGAGAGGGAGAGAAAGGGAAGGAGATAGAGAGGGAGGGATAGAGGGAGAGAAACGGAAGGAGAAAGAGGGAGGGAGAAAGAGAGGGAGAGAGAGAAATGGAAGGAGAGAGAGAGGGAGAGAAAGGGAAGGAGGGAGAGATGGAGAGAAAGGGAAGGAGGGAGAGGAGGAGGGAGAGAGAGGGAGAGAGAGAAAGGGAAGGAAAGAGAGGGGGAGGGAGGGAGAGAGAGAGGGAAGGAGAGAGAGAGGGGGGAGAAAGAGAGGGAGAGAAAGGGAATGAGAGCGAGGGAGAGAGGGAAGGTGGGAGAGAAAGGGAAGGAGAGAGAGGGGGAGGGAGAGAGAGAGAGAGGGAGGGAGGAAGGAAGGAGGGATAGAGGGAGAGAAGGAAGGAGAGAGGGAGGAAGAAAGAGAGGGAGAGAGAGAAAGGGAAGGAGAGAAGGAGAGAGAGAGAAAGGGAAGGAGAGAGAGAGGGGGAGGGAGGGAGAAAGAGGAGGGAGGGAGAGAAAGGGAAGGAGAGAGAGGGAGAGGGAGGGAGGGAGGGAGAAAGAGAGGGAGAAAGGGAAGGAGGGAGAGAGAGAAAGGGAAGGAGAGAAAGAGAGAGGGAGGGAGAGAGAGGGAAGGAGAGAGAGGGAGGGGGAGGGAGGGATGGAAGGAGGGAGGGAGAGAGGGAAGGAGGGAGAGAGAGGGAGAGAGAGAAAGGAAGGAGGGAGAGGGGGGAGGAGAGAGGGACAGAGGGACGGAGAAAGGGAAGGAGGAAGGGAGAGGGACATGATAGCAGCCTTCCAATATTTGAGGGGCTGCCCCCAGAGAGGAGGAAGGGGGTCAAGCTATTCTCCAAAGCACCCAAAGGCCAAGGAAGGATGGATGGATGGAAACTGACCAAGGAGAGAGATTCAACCTGGAAAGGAGGAGGAATTTCCTGACAGTTGGAATAACCAACCAGTGGAAGAGAAGTTGTGGGAGCTTCGTCCCTGGAGGCTTTCAAGAAAGAGACTGGATGGGCCATTTGTCAGAAACGGTGGAGGGTCCTCCGGCTTGGATGGGGGGGGGGACGACCGGGTAGGACTAGATGACCTCCGAGGTCCCTTCCCACTCCAAAACAGCCGTTCCCTGCTGCAGGAGACCCAATGCCCGATTTACCTTGGACTTCATCTGGGACGTGGTGAGTAAGGAATCACTTTGGAGCAGCTGGACGAGGTCCTTGTAGACCGAGCGCTGGACTGGAGGAAGAGGAAGAGGAAGAGGAAGAGAGAAGAGGATGGCAGGTGGGCCAGCATTTATGACGGGCAGGGAGGGGGGTCTGCTCATCCACAAGAGCCCTCAGACTCGTCCCAAAGGGGTTTTTCTTTTTCCCAAGAGGCAACTGGTTTTCCCTTTGAAGGCATTTCGCCTCCCCTCCAAGAAGCTTCCTCAGCTGGGACAGGAAGGTGGGCAAGTCAGAGCTGAAGAAGCTACTTGGAGGAGAAGCGAAATGCCTTCGAAGGAAAAAAAACAGGAAGGCCCAGTTGCCTCTTGGAAAAGCATCCGTGGGGAGGACCACGGATGACGGGGACTCTCCAGAGACACGGAGGCCCATAGGCTGCTTCGCAATTGCTTGACAGGCCCCTCTAAGCGGTTCGCAGAGCCAGTCTATTTGCCCCCAACAATCTGGGTCCTCATTTTACCCACCTCGGAAGGACGGGAGGCTGAGTCGACCTTGCGCCGGTCAGGATTGAACTCCTAGCTGTGGGCAGAGTTAGCCTGCAATGCTGATTCTAACCACGGCATGAATAGAATAGAATAGAATAGAATAGAGGAATGGAATGGAATGGACTAGATTAGGATAGAATAAATAGAATAAAGAATAGAATAAAGAATAGAATAGAATAGAGGAATGGAATGTAGACTAGGATAGAATAAATAGAATATAGAATAGAATAGAATAGAATGGAATGGAATGGAATGGAATAGAATAGAATAGAATAGGAGGAATGGACTGGACTAGACTAGGATAGAATAAATAGAAAATAGAATAGAATAGAGGGAATGGAATGGATTGGACTGAACTAGACTAGACTAGGATAGGATAGAGAATATAATAGAATAGAATAAGGAATAGAATAGAATAGAATAGAACAAAATAGAAGTAGAATGATACTGTATACAATAACTAGCTAAGTAAAGATTAGGTAGGTAGGTAGGTAGGTAGATGGAGATAGATAGATAGATAGATAGATAGATAGATAGATAGATAGATAGATAGATAGATAGATAGATGATCGATAGATAGATGATAGATAGATAGATGAATGATTGATACATAGATGATAGATAGATAGATAGATAGATAGATAGATAGATAGATAGATAGATAGATAGATAGATAGATATTTTATCCATGCAAGATTGCCGGAGGGGGGGGGGGGGTTGGACTAGAAGACCTCCAAGGTCTCTTTCCAGCTCTTTGATCCTATATGAAGTCCACCTTCTAGGAGTGTGGACTAGAAGTCAGAACAAGGAAGGTCCATGCATTTTCCTCCTCCTTCTCCAGAAGAAGCCAGCTACAGCTCCTTCTTCTTCTTCCATCAACAGAGAAACATTCAACTCTAACCCCCACCAGGCCTTGACTATCTCCCCACCTCCACCATTCCAGATAGATTTGGCCCCTGGTTTCCCCATCTGATGTTGCTGGACCTGAATGACTCACAGACCCATAAGCTAGTTCTGGTGCCTTCAAGAAAGCTGGGAGCTCTTCCCCCTACACTCACTTGAGTCCCCTAAGATGACCACAAACTTGTTGTGTAGCAGCTGGCGGACCTCCTCGGAATTCAAGCGGAGCATCTCGGAGGGACGACGTGATTTTCGGCACCCGGGGAATTCAGGATCTGCAAGAGAAAACACCCCGTTCTCAAGGGCTTGTCCCAAGACTCACGTCCTTCCTCAACCCCAACACAACTTCTCAGCGTGGGAAGAAGCAGGAAGATTGCAGAGGACAACAACTTTGCTACAGAGTCTCCTGCTTGAGCAGGGAGGGGGTTGGACTAGAGGACCTCCAAGGTCCCTTCCAGCTCTATTCTGATTGATGGCCTAGGGCTGGGATGGTGGCACGCAAAGCCATTGGTTAGGGCATGCGAGGAGGCGTTGCTCTGTCAGCTTCAGCATGCGCTGACCAGCTGACCGGTCTTCATTGTCGGCTGTTTTTCGGGGGCGGGGGGGCGCACGCACGCACACAGGAGGGGTCACGCACCTGATGGAGACAGAAAGAGACAGAAAAAGAGAGAGAGTGAAAGAGAGAGAGGGAGAGAGAAAGAGGGGGATATGGAGACAGACAGAGAGACAGAAAGAGAGAGAAAGAAAGAGAGGGAGAGGGAGACAGAAAGAGACAGAAAAAGAAAGAGACAGAGGGAGGGAGAAAGAAAGAAAGAGGGAGATGGAGACAGAAAAAGAAAGAGTGAAAGAGAGAGAGAGAGAGAGAGAGAAAGAGAGGGATATGGACAGACAAAGAGACAGAAAGAGAGAGTGTGAAAGAGAGAGGGAGAGAGAAAGAAAGAGAGGGAAATGGAGACAGAAAGAGAGAGAGTGAGAAAGAGAGAGAGAAAGAGAGGGATATGGAGACAGTGAAAGAGACAGAAAGAGAGAGGGTGAGAGAAAGAGAGGGAGATGGAGACAGAAAGAGAGAGAGTGAAAGAGAGAGAGGGAGGGAGAGAAAAAGAGGGATATGGAGACAGACAAAGACAGAGAGAGTGAAAGAGAGGGAGAGAGAAAGAAAGAGAGGGAGAGGGAGACAGAAAGAAAGAGTGTGAAAGAGACAGAGGGAGAGAGAAAGAAAGAGAGCGAGATGGAGACAGAAAGAGAGAGAGTGAAAGAGAGAGAGAGGGAGAGAGAGAAAGAGAGGGATATTGAGACAGACAAAGATAGAAAGAGAGAGTGAAAGAGAGAGGGAGAGAGAAAGAGGGAAATAGAGAGAAAGAGAGAGAGTGAGAAAGAGGGAGAGAGAGAAAGAGAGGGATATGGAAACAGACAAAGAGACAGAAAGAGAGAGAGTGAAAGAGAGAGGGAGAGAGAAATAAAGAGAGGGAAATGGAGACAGAAAGAGACAGAAAAAGAAAGAGACAGAGGGAGAAAGAAAGAAAGAGGGAGATGGAGACAGAAAAAGAGAGAGTGAAAGAGAGAGGGGAGGGAGAGAGAGAAAGAGAGGGATATGAAGACAGACAAAGACAGAAAAAGAGAGTGAAAGAGAGAGTGGGAAAAAGAAAGAAAGGGAAATGGAGACAGAAAGAGAAAGAGACAGAAAAAGAAAGAGAGAAAGAGAGTGAAAGAGAGGGAAAGAAAGAGAGGGAGAGAGGGGGGGAGAAAGAGAGAGAGAAAGAGAGAGAGAGAGAAAGAAAGAGAATGAAAGAAAGAGGGAGGGAGAAAGAGAGAGAGAGGGAGGAAGAGAGAGAAAGAGAGAAAAAAGAAAGAGAAAGAGAAAAAGAGGGAAAAAGAAAGGAAGAAAGAAAGCAAAAGAAAGAAGGAGAAAGAGAGAAAGAAAGAAAAAGAGGGAAAAAGAAAGGAAGACAGCGAGAAAAAGAGAAAGAAAAAAGAAAGAAAAGGAGAGAGAGAAAAAGAGGGGAAAAGAAAGGAAGAAAGAAAGAAAAAGAAAAAGAGAAAGAGAAAGAGAGAAAGAGAGATTCCACCAGATTTCTCCATCCTCCTCCGGCCTGTTCCAGAAGCCCGAAGTCACGAAGCCCATCCTCCATTTGGGGGCGTGGGGGCCTCTCCCATGCTTGCTCCCCCCCCCCCAAGTCCACCCTTGGATTAGAGAGAACTCTGGAGATCCTCCTTTCCCAAGGATGGGCTGGGTTTCCCCCTCCCACCCTCCCACACCCCCTAATCTTCCCCTTGCTCCCTCCCCCCCTCCCCTTCCCTTGACCTTGGAGACGGAGGAGGAAACGATAACGCAGCTTCACACTCCCCCCCCCCCCATTTCTAATCCCCTGGGCCTTGAGCGCAATGCCCCCCTCCTGAAAACTCCCCCCAAAACCCTTCACCAAAAACCGAGGCAGGAACAGGGGGGAGACCTCCGTCCGTTGCTCCGAACCACCCCATATTGTCCAACCTGGCTTGTCGGCTGAATGTGGCTCCCACCTTAAGCCATGGTCTGTTGGAGGAACCGCAACGTGGTCAGTCCTGCCTCCACCTGGCCACCTTTGGGTTGAGACAGGTATCCTTCCTGCCTAAAGTAGGGGTGGGGGGGTGCAGGGTGGGACTACAAGACCTCTGAGGGCCCCTCTTCCAACTCGGTTATCCCGCAGAGTTGACTACAGGTCAAGGAACATGCCGTCCATCGCAAGAAGGACTGAATTTCCCGCATCTCAAAGAATAACTCTTCCCGCCTGTGGGTGCCTCCCATCGTTGGTCCTCCACCGGTCCAATCAGATTTCAAAGAATTTGTTTTCGGGACAGTCCTCCGGGGAGCGCAGCCCCCACCCCACCCCCTCATTCCGTTTCCCAAGCATCTGTCCTTGAGACGGTGCTGGGAAGGGACCACCGGGCTTTTCATGCCCTCCAATTGGCAGACTGGCACCTCAATTGTATTGTCAGGTGGCATCTGACGAACGTTAAGACCAAATACTGAATCCCACGTTGGTCAACAGGAGAAAGCAAAGACGTGGAGACTCTGGAAAGAGTGCAGAGAAGAAAGAGGATTTAGGAGGCTAAAAGGCGTGAATAGAGAACAACAAGAGTTGGAAGGGACCTTAGAGGTCTTCTAGTCCAACCCCCTGCTCAACAGGAGACCCTCTACCATTTTAGCTCAGAGAATAAGAGAGTTGGAAGGGACCTTAGAGGTCTTCTAGTCCAACCCCCTGCTCAACAGGAGACCCTCTACCATTTTAGCTCAGAGAATAAGAGAGTTGGAAGGGACCTTAGAGGTCTTCTAGTCCAACCCCCTGCTCAACAGGAGACCCTCTGCTATTTTAGGTCAGAGAATAAGAGAGTTGGAAGGGACCTTAGAGGTCTTCTAGTCCAACCCCCTGCTCAAGCAGGAGACCCTCTATCATTTTAGTTCAGAGTATAAGAGAGTTGGAAGGGACCTTAGAGGTCTTCTAGTCCAACCCCTTGCTCAAGCAGGAGACCCTACACCGTTCCAGACAAGTCGCCATCCAGTCTCTTTCCGAAAGAGATGGTGATGGATGGAGCCCCCACAATTTCTGGTGGCAATTTCTGTCCCACTGATTAATTGTCCACAAACCCTCCGGCTTCCCTTTGCCAGCTGCCCTCCCACTTCTGCAAAGTGCCAACGCATCCTATGCCTCATTTCGCTTGCGAGCGCCCATCGCGCCCCCTGCTGGCCGATACGACGTCAAAGGCCCACTTCTGTCGTCGTCTGCGGCGCCCCCTATCCTCCAGCACAGAAATCAGGCTCTGATAGCAGATCATGTCCCGCAAAACCTCCTTGTCCAGTTATACAATAATACAATACAAATGCTGGCTGGGGAATTCTGGGACTTGAAGTCCAGACATCTTCAAGTTGCCAAGGTTGAGAAATACTGCTAGGGGATCAATGACCCTGGGACACCGCAACGGTCGTAAATATGAGTCAGTTGCCCAGTGTCTGAATTTTGATCAGGTGACCACAGGAAATGCCGTAACAGTGGGCTGAAAAATAGCAGAAATCACTTTTTCCTAGTGATTTTTCCCATTGTTAACTTCCAATGCTCCCTAAATAAATAGAATATTTTATTGTGATTAGACGCACAAGGAATTTGTCTCCGGTACACAATGGTTGTTGAGCCCAGGGCTTCTTGTATCCTGACTCTTTTTTCCAAACTTTTCATCTCTCTGGGAGAAATAGCCAGAAGTGATAAACTTTCTTAACAACGTCAGAATTCCAATGGCAAAAACCAAACCAATTCCTTACAATCGCACGCATTTTTTAAAAATCTTACGTGTTTCATGAAAAGGCAGGCGCTTTTCATGAATCTCTGATTTTATCCTCTTTTTATTTTTCCCTTCTTTATTTTCAATTCCCGCTTCGCTTTGACCTCAATGCAGGTGGAAATCACCGTTGTGACTTGTGAGATCTGACGCACAACCTGGTTGGGAGAATAATTGAGCTCCGAAGGACGTCGAAACAGAAAAGTACATTTGATAAAGTCGGCAAATTGTCGACGTTGTGAAGTTAACAATCGGTTGCATTTTTTGCAATCTAATTTTCCACTCTACCGAACGTCCTTGAACCATTTCAGCTGCTAGGAGATCCAGAAACAGCAGAGATCTAGCAGGATTGCAGATTCCACACCCGATTTTAAAACCAGGGATTTAAAATCTTGGATGCTGGAAATCTAAGGTCCCCTTTGTTGGATGTTTAAAAAGCCTTTGATCTGTTCCCCCTTCCCCACTTTTGCATCTCACAGACCTCACATCAAAGAATAGGGATCCCCCCCCTCAGGATAAGGAAGACGCCAGATTCCCTCAATAGATTCCCCACCGGGAGGGATCTTCTGAATTTCACACAGCAACAAAGCCGCTTCATCTTTAACAGAATTGGAGGTCATCTAGTCCAGCCGTCACCAACGGATGGTGCGTGAGAAAATGTTGGGGATCCGCAGAAAAATTATTTGCATTTTTTTATATTGCACTAAATACTATTTCTCGTTTTTTAAAAAAAATGCATATTAGCGGTCGGCGGGATTTAAAATTATGAATTTAGTGGTCCCTGAGTTCCGAAAGGTTCGTGATCCCTCTTCTAGTCCAACCCCCTGCTCAATTTTAGGTCAGAGAATAAGAGAGTTGGAAGGGACCTTAGAGGTCTTCTAGTCCAACCCCCTGCTCAAGCAGGAGACCCTCTACCATTTTAGGTAAGAGAATAAGAGAGTTGGAAGGGACCTTAGAGGTCTTCTAGTCCAACCCCCTGCCTAGGCAGGAAACCCTATACCGTTTCAGACAAATGGCTATCCAACATCTTCTTAAAGACTTCCAGTGTTGGGGCATTTACAACTTCTGGAGGCAACTTCTGTTCCACTGATTAATTGTTCTAACCGTCAGGAAATTCCTCCTCAGTTCTAAGTTGCTTCTCTCCTTGATTAGTTTCCACCCATTGCTTCTTGTTCTACCCTCAGGTGCTTTGGGGAATAGTTTGACTCCCTCTTCTTTATGGCAACCCCTGAGATATTGGAAGATGCTATCATGTCTCCCCTGGTCCTTCTTTTCATTCAACTAGACATACCCAGTTCCTGCAACCGTTGTTTTCGCCTCCAGTCCCTAATCCTCTTTGTTGCTCTTCTCTGCACTCTTTCTAGAGTCTTCGGGTAACAAGCTGTTCCACTGGTTAATTGTTATAATTGTCAACAATTTTCTCCTCCTTAATTCCAGGTTGCCTCTCCCCTTAGTGCCTTGGAGGATAGCTTGATTCCCTCTTCTTTGGGGCAACCCCTGAGATATTGGAAGATGCTATCATGTCTCCCCTGGTCCTTCTTTTCATTAAACTAGCCATGCCCAGTTCCTGCAACCGTTCTTCGTATGTTTTAGCCTCCAGTCCCTAGTCCTCTTTGTTGCTCTTCTCTGCACTCTTTCCAGAGTCTCCACATCTTTTTTAAAAATTGGATGCAATTATTTCAAATGTGGCCTTAGTGAGGCTTTATAAAATAGCATTAAGCCTTCACGTGATTTTGATTCTATGCCTCTGTAGCAGCACCCACCCCTCTCCTAGGAGAATGGAATATTCTAGGAAATATGGCAATGTTATTTTAATATTAAAAAGGCAGAATGTTATTCTTTTTCCCTGGAGGAGAAATGGGGGAGCAGAGCCTCCCTCTGAATAGCCCCCCCCTCCTCAACAGCCCACCAGCAGGTGCCCCCCCCCCAAGAGAGAAAGAGAGAGGCTGGGTCTATTCACAGGCAAGGATCAGCCCTCCAGCCCCAGGACTCACCACCCAGCAAGGCTCAGCCAAGGACTCCAAAGGCCATGGACCCAGTTACCCCTGCACGGCCCCATGGGAGCCTAACAGCCAATCAGAAGGCACACTCAGATTCAAAAGCCCAGCAGAGGGTGTCAATCAGGGGTGGGGTGGGGTTCAAATTGTCTTACTGCCCTTTCTATGGGCGTGGCAGGGGGAGAGCCTGCAAATCCTCCATTCCCGCCCCCTCTTTCTCTCTCCCTCCCTTCCTCTCTTTCTCCCCATCCCTCCCTCTTCCTCCCGCCCTCTCCCTCCCTCTCTCACCCTCTCTTTCCCTTCCTCCAGCTTTCCCCCTCGCCTTCCCTCTCCCTCCCTCTCTTGCCCTCTCCCCCTTCCATCCCTTCCCTCTCTCCTTCTCCCTCCCTCTCTTGCCCTTCCCCTCTCTCCCTTCCTTCAGCTTTCCCTCCCTCTCCCTCTCTCCATCCCTCTGTCCCTCTCCCTTCCTCTCTCCCTTCCTCCAGCCTTCCCTCCCTCCCTCTCCCTCTCTCCCTCCCTTCCTCTTTCTCTCCATCCATCCCTCTTCCCCCCTCACTCTCCACTCTCTTCCTGCCTCCCTCTCTCTCTCCACCTTGCTCCCTCCCTCTCTCCCTCCCCTGACTCCCCTCTCACCCCTCTTTCCCTTCCTCCAGCTTTCCCTCTCTCTCTCCCTCTCCCTCCCTCTTGCCCTGCCCCCCTTCCACCCCTTCTCTCTCTCCCTCCCTCTCTTGCCCTCCCCCTCTCCCTTCCTTCAGCTTTTCTCCCTCTCCCTCTCTCCATCCCTCTGTCCCTCTCCCTTCCTCCAGTGTTCCCTCCCTTCCCTCTCCCCACAGTCTCTCCCTCCTTCCTCTCTCTCTCTCCATCCCTCCCTCTTCCTCCCTCTCGCATCTCTCTTCCTCCCTCCCTCTCTTCCTCTCTCTCCCCCTCCCTCCCTCCCTCTCTCCTTCCCTCCCCCATGTGCTCTTATTTTGCCCAGGACCTCAAAACCACGTGGCCCTGTCCACCATTAAACCGTCTTTCCAAGCAGCCTCCATGTTTCCAGTGTCTTTCCCCACTTGGAGCTGAACCCAAATGGAAATGGACATCTCTTCCAACACCTCTCTTAATGCAGCCTAGGGTGCCATTGGCTTTTTTTGGCAGTTTGCCCCACATGGCTGGCTCCTATTTAAGCCATTGTCCACCAGGCCTCCAAGATCCCTCTCCCAGTTACCGGCATGAAGCCAGGTTTCACTTATTCTGTACCAACTCAGTTGGTTTTTCTTAAAAGGTAAAAGTTCCCCTCGTTCCTGACTCTAGGGGACGGTGCTCATCTCCGTTTTCAAAGCCGAAGAGCCAGCGCTGTCCGAAGACGTCTCCGTGGTCATGTGGCCGGCATGACTCAACACCGAAGGCGCACGGAACGCTGTTCCCTTCCCACCAAAGGTGGTTCCTATTTTTCTACTTGCATTTTTTGCCTGCTTTCGAACTGCTGGGTTGGCAGAAGCTGGGACAAGTCACGGGAGCTCACTCCGTTAAGCGACGCTAGGGATTCGAACTGCCGACTTTTCTGATCGACAAGCTCAGCGTCTTGGCCACTGAGCCCCCACTCTGGTTTTTCTTACCTAGGTGTAAAAACTTCACTTTTCTCTACCCTGAATTTAATTGTATTAGATTTGCAAAGGAAGGATGCACTAAAAACAGCACATACACATATCATACACACCCCGGAGCTTATATGTTGACTGGGGGATTCTGGGAGTTTGGTTTGGTTTTATTGGACTTATATGCCGCCCTTCTCCCAAAGGACTCAAGAGAGCCGTACAACATAAACACATGTATGACAAAAGTTTAAAAAAGATTAAAATAGGAAATCCAATAACCTTCAATTGACAATTTGCATCAAATTTAGGATTAAATTAAAATTGACAATTTACAATTAATAATTTATTTTGTTTTGTTCAGGCCAGGCTGGCTTGCTGGAAAAGCCAACTTTTCGGGGCGCGTCGGAAGGACCGGAGGTCGGGGATTATACGAAGCTCCGGGGGCAGCTCATTCCAGAGGGAAGGGGCTCCCACAGAGGAGGCTCTCCCCCTGGGGGTGGCTAGCCGACACTGTCTGGCCGACGGCACCCTGAGGAGGCCAACTCTGTGGGATCGCACTGGACGATGGGAGGCTACCGGTGGCAGTGGGTGGTCTCGTAACAGCAATAGCAGTAGACCTTATATACCGCTTCATAGGCCTTTCAGGGCCTCTCTAAGCGGTTTACAGAGAGTCAGCATATTGCCCCCAACAATCTGGGTCCTCATTTTACCCACCTCGGAAGGATGGAAGGCTGAGTCAACCCTGAGCCGGTGAGATTTGAACCACTGACCTGCTGATCTAGCAGTAGCCTGCAGTGCTGCTTTTAAACCACTGCGCCACCTTGGCTCAGAGGTGGGTTTCCTACCAGTTCGCACCAGTTCGGTAGAACTGGTTCATCAAAATCTACCGAAGCAATTAGAAGAGGTTCCACCAGAAAGCAGGCCACCTACAGAAGAGGTTCCAAAATTTTTTGAAACCTACCACAGAGAGAGAGAGAGAGAGTGAGTGAGTGAGTGACAGAGAGCGAGAGCGAGAGCGAGAGCGAGAGCGAGAGAGAGAGAGAGAGAGAGAGAGAGAGAGAGAGAGAGAGAGAGAGAGACTCACACGGAGAGAGAAAGAGAAAGAGAAAGAAAGGAAGAAAGAAAAAAGAAAAAAAGAAAAAATAAAGAAAAGGTGAGAGAGATGAAAGAAAAAAAGGAAAAAGGGACAGAGAGACAAAAGAAGGAGAGAGAGAGAAAGAAAGAAAGAAAGAAAGAAAGAAAGAAAGAAAGAAAGAAAGAAAGAAAACACATGGCCGGCAAGCCACTCCCACCAGGTCACATGGCTGGCAAGCCACTCCCACAAAGGAGGCCACACCCACAGAGTAGGTTCAAAAATTTTTTGAAACCCACACACACACACACACACACACACACACACACACACAGAGACTCACACAGAGAAAGAAAGAGAAAGGAAGGAAGAAAGAAAAAAGAAAAAAAGAAAAAAGAAAGAAAAAGTGAGAGAGATGAAAGAAAAAAAGGAAAAAGGACAGAGACAAAAGAAGGAGAGAGAGAGAAAGAAAGAAAGAGAGAAAGAAAGAAAACACATGGCCAGCAAGCCACTCCCACCAGGTCACATGGCCGGCAAGCCACTCCCACAAAGGAGGCCACACCCACAGAGTAGGTTCAAAAAAATTTTGAAACCCACCACTGTCTCGCAAGTACCATGGAGCGCTTTAAAGGTCATAATGCTGGCTGGGGGATTCTGGGAGTTGAAGTCCGCCGATCTTAAAGGAGCCGACTTTGAAAATTACCAACCTAACCTGTCCCAGTGGCTCCTTTTCCCTGGTCTCACATCATGTCACAACCTCGCCAGCCCCCCCCCCCCAAAACGGATTCCGATCCCCCCCCCACAAAGTCTCGTTAAATCAGAAATCCCAAATTGTGGGTCTTTCTCTCGTTCCCAATTGCTCCATCACCGAGATGCCCAACCTGGCATTTCTACAGTGGGCAAAGAGGGAAGGGCAGCCCGGGAGGAAAATGGCTCCTGCCACATTTCTCTGCCACGTTAAGCCGGCGGAAGGGCCGGCGGGGGTGGGATGGGTGCCGGATTAATAAGGGTCCCTGGATTTCTTCCGGCTGGCGGCACAAGGGGCACAGGCTTGGCGTTGATGGTTGGCACGTCGAGGGCGTTTTGGAGCGTCTTCCGGGACCTGGTCCTGGCGCCAGAGCGGGGTATTCTGCATGGCAGGCTATAAGGCGCCCATCCCTCCTCGGGAGGAAAGGATTCTGGCCCAGAGAAGCAACTGGGATGATTTTCTGTGAGAAAGCAAAGAAGGGAAATTAGGAAGAAGTAGAGAGCAGAAGACACCAAAGGCCTGATGGTGTTAGCTAGTTTGGGAATGAAACGTCTGTGCAGAGAACATCAAGGGCCCCACAGTCCTCCTCCTCCTCTTCTCTGCAAACCCCACGCCCTTCTAGCACTGATGATGTTACCTAGTTGGGTAATGAAAGGTCTACAAGAAAACAGCCAGGCTCAGAGAACATCGAGGACCTCACAGTTCTCCTCCTCCTCCTCTTCTCCTTCTTTCTCTTTCCTTCTCCTCTTCTTTCTTATTCCTTCCTCCCTCCTCTCCTGCTCCTTTCTCCTGCCTTTTTCTCCTCCCTCTGCTTTCTCTCCTTTTTTCTTCCCTCCTCCTCCTCCTCCTTCCTTCCTCCTCCTCTTCTTTCTCCTCTTCTTTCTTCTTCTATCTCTTTCCTCCTCCCTTCCTTTTTTCCTTCCTCTTCCTCTTCTTGCTCCTGTTCCTGTTTCACCTCCTCTTTCTCCTCTTTTCTTTTCCTCCTCCCTCCTCTCCTTCTCCTCCCTTTTCTCCTTCCTCCTCTTTCTCTCCTCCTTTCTTCTTCTTCTATCTCCTCCCTTCTCCCTTCCTTTTTTCCTTCCTCCTCTTCCTCTTTTCTCCTGTTCCCCTTTTGCCTCCTCATTCTCTCCTTCTCCTCTTCTTTCTTCTTCTCCTCCCTCCTCCCTTCTTCATTCCTCTCCCTTCTCCTTCTTCTCCTACCTTTTCTCTTTCTCTCCTTTTTCTCTTCTTTCTTCTCCTATCTCCTCCCTCCTCCCTTCTTTTTCTCCTTCATCCTCTTCCTCTTCTTTTTCCTGTCCCTCTTTTGCCTCCACTCTCTCCTTTTCTTCTTCTCCTCTCCTCCCTTCCTCCTCCTCTCCTCCTCCCTTCTTTTCTCCTTCCTCTTTCTCTCCTTCTCCTTTTCTTTCTTTTTCTATCTCCTCTTCTCCCTTTTTCCTTCTTCCTCTTCCTTTTCTTTCTTCCTGTTCCTCTTTTCCTTCCTCTTTCTCTCCTCTTCTTTCTCCTCCTCCTCCCCCTTCTTCCTCCTCTCCTCCATCTCCTCCCTTATTTTCTCCTTCCTCTTTCTCTCCTTCTCTTCTTTCTTCTCCCTCC
>NW_028261390.1:2288554-2334172 GCF_051295495.1 Thamnophis sirtalis
CCCCCACATGCGCGCAGAACCCCCCTATGCTCCCTCCCCACGGACGCTTCACTGCTTGCCTCCAAGCTGAGCTGGGTATTTCCTCCAGGGGGGAGGCTGTTTTGGCCCTCCCCAGGCTCCAGGAAAGCCTCCGGGGGCTGGGGAGGGAGAAAATTGGGCCCAATGGGAAGTTCGGAAACAAACTTCCGGTAGGCCCGTTGGCCTTGTTTTTTCACCCTCCCCAGCGCCCGGAGGCTTTCCTGGAGCCTGGGGGAGGGCCGAAACAGCCTCCTCCAGTCCTCCGGAAGGCCGAAAACCAGCTGGCTGGTGCGTGCCTGCGCGCTGGAGCTGATGGCTCATGTGCCGGGAGATATGGCTGCACATGCCATCACGGGTATAAGGTTTCCTGCCCGAACCGGGGGGTTGGACTAGAAGACCTCCAGGGTCCCTTCCAACTCTTTTTGCTATGCTGTCCATGATTGCCTTAACCACTGTGACATTCCAAAACCCATTGAACGACTGTCTCGCTTAGCAACAGAACTGCTGGGCTCCATTGTGGCCATAAGCCGAGGACTGTCTATTTTATCTCAAGTCCCCTGGGTAACCCATCCCGGTTTATTCCTCTCTGAGTGGCAGAGAACCCCAATTGTGAGAAGGACTGCTCCTTGCAAGGCAGAGTTTGGGGCAGGGGGTCGAGCCCTTTGACCTCGGTTTCCAGGACCGCGGCCCTCTCCCCGGGACTGTCCTCACCGTTTATCGGGGATCCGGAAATCCCGGTAAAGATGCTCGGCTAACTTGTGCTTCCCGTCCAGAATAAGGTTGTAGACGGTCTCGTGCAGGGAAAGGTCCACGTAGGGCTTGTCGAAGTCGTCCTGGAAGCGACGCTGTTGACGCAGAAGCTTGATCTGGTCCTCGGTGGCCTGGTGAGCAGAAGAAGGAAAAAGCACCTTGCTTTTCGGGTGGGTCTGGGGCAACTTGCCACAGCCAACATACCATGGCCAACTAGCCATGGCCAACATACCATGGCCAACTAGTCATGGCCAACATACCATGGCCAACTAGTCATGGTCAACATGCCATGGCCAACAAGTCATGGCCAACTAGTCATGGTCAACATATCATGGCCAACTAGTCATGGTCAACATACCATGGCCAACAAGTCATGGCCAACATACCATGGCCAACTAGCCATGGCCAACATACCATGGTCAACATACCATGGCCAACTAGTCATGGCCAACTAGTCATGGCCAACATATCATGGCCAACATACCATAGCCAACTAGTCATGGCCCACATACCATGGCCAACATACCATGGCCAACTAGTCATGGCCAACATACCATGGCCAATTAGTTATGGTCAACATACCATGGCCAACAAGTCATGGCCAACATACCATGGCCAACTAGTCATGGCCAATTTGCCATGGCCAACTTACCATACCATCTTGCCATGGCCAACATGCCACGACCAACACACCATGCCCATCTTGCCACAGCCAACACGCCATGGCTATCTCACCACAGCCATCTTGCCATGGCCAACTTGCTGCAGCCAACGTACCATGGCCGTGTCCATGGCCAACTTGCCACCGCCAACTCACCACAGCCATCTTGCCATGGCCAACAGAAATTCTGGTCACAATTGCCGTCGCAAATCAAGGACAACCTGCACTCTGGATCCAGCTCTCTTTAGCCCAGGGTGCCTCTTGCCCTCACCTTGGCTGCGAAGTCATTCTTGGCTTTGTAGTACTCGTCGACTGCGTTCTGCAGACTGGCCACACGCCCCTCGATCGACTGAGGAAGAAAAGGGATCATGCAGGGTTAATCTACTTTGCAAACAATGCCTGAAGCCCAAATCAAAGATCAGAGCAATGACAGGAAGAAGGGGATCCATCTATTCTCCAAAGCACCAGGACAAGAAGCAATGGGTGGAAACTAACCCAGGAGGGAAGCAACCTGGAATTAAGGAGAAACTTCCTGACAGTGAGGACTATTAACCAGTGGAACAGCCTGCCACCAGAAGTTGTGGGTGCTCCATCACTGGAGGTTTTTAAGGGGAGATGGGACAGCCACTTGTCTGAAACGGTATAGGGTTTCCTGTCTGAGGAGGGGGTCGGACTAGAAGACCTCCAAGGTTCCTTCCAACTCTGTTATTCTGTTCTCTTCTATTTTCTCTGCCTCCCTATCTAAATCCTTCCAGGCCCACTTCCGGAGATTTCAGCCAGAACTTTAAGGACTAGAAACTTTCAGAGACCAAGAGAGGAATCATTAAACTTAATTAATTGTGTAGCATCCCTTTTAACCCCAAATGCAAAAGGTTTGCAGGCTACTCGGTGAGAACGTACAATGCAGGTGTGAAAATATATATATATTTTCCCCCTCGTTTCTGAGGGGCACCACACACACACACACACACGGATCGGAATCTGCCAGCCGTTTTTCGATGCCGGCCGCCACGTTGCAACGGGCACCTACCTTCTCGCTGACGTAGCTGCTACGGACGTGGAAGTTGCCCAATTCTTGGTGGTTGTCATCCTGATTGTAGAGATCTTTGAGTGTGTTGGGCTCCTTGTGTTTGCAGAACTGAGGAGGAACAAGAGGGTTAGATGAAAAAAGTTGGCTATAAATCCATTAATCATCCTCATTCCCTTGGCTCTTCCTTTTTTTTCTATTTAAGAACCTTTTAATTTACATATTCTTATTTATTTATTTATTAAAAGTACACACTTCCACTCTCACCCTGAAGGCTTAAAACAGGTTATTTGGAGACTTTTTATGTCAGATTTATTGTATTGTATTGTATTGTATTGTATTTCTATTGTATTGTATTTCTATTGTATTGTATTGTATTTCTATTGTATTGTATTTCTATTGTATTTTATTTCTATTGTATTTCTATTGTATTTTATTTCTATTGTATTGTATTGTATTGTATTTCTATTGTATTTCTATTGTATTGTATTGTATTTCTATTGTATTGTATTTCTATTGCATTTCTATTGTATTTCTATTGTATTTTATTTTTATTGTATTTCTACTGCATTTGTATTGTATTGTATTGTATTGTATTTCTACTGTATTTGTATTGTATTTCTATTGTATTGTATTGTTGTATTGTATTGTTGTATTGTATTGTTGATGTATTATTTTATTTATTTATATTATTTTATTGTTTTGTTTTATTGTTTTATTGGTTTTATTTTATTGTTTTATTTTACTGTTTTATATATATATACCAGGGGTTATGACTTTAAGTATATACCTCCCACCCTGGCTGGCTGATAAGGAGTCGTTCTCTGTAGCTCAAAAGGTTAACTCCCTGCCTGGGAGGCAATGGAGCACAGGTTCGATTCCCAAAACTGGTATGGCTAGCTGATGAGAGCTAAATAGCTTGAAATAGATCTATACTAGCCTCCCTTTATTTATTTATCAGCATAAATATAACATATATATATATATATATATATATATATATATATATATATATATATATATATATATATATATATATATATATATATATATATATATATATATATATATATATATATATATATATAAAGCCTGGAGAAAACAAATATATATATATAAATATGTTATATTTATGCTGATAAATAAATAAAGGGAGGCTAGTATAGATCTATTTCAAGCTATTTAGCTCTCATCAGCTAGCCATACCCAAGTTTTGGGAATCGAACCTGTGCTCCATTGCCTCCCAGGCAGGGAGTTAACCTTTTGAGCTACAGAGAACGACTCCTTATCAGCCAGCCAGGGTGGGAGGTATATACTTAAAGTCATATATATATATACACATATATATATACACATATATATATATACATACATATATATATATATATATATATATATATATATATATATATATATATATATATATATATATATATATATATATATATATATATATATATACATATACATATACACATATACACATATACACATATACACATCATATATACATATATACATATATACATATATATACATACATACATACATACATACATACATACATACATACATACATACATATATATATATATATATATAAAGCCTGGAGAAAACAAATATATATATATATATATGTTATATTTATGCTGATAAATAAATAAAGGGAGGCTAGTATAGATCTATTTCAAGCTATTTAGCTCTCAAATATACATATATTACAAATATATATATCTATAAAGCCTGGAGAAAACAAAAGGCAAAATAGGAAACTTTCATTCTTACCGATTAGAGAGATTTGTTATTCTAGAAACAGCTGGCTTAAACTACAGCCAGTCCTCCACTTACAACCGTTCATTCAGCAACCGTTTGGAGTTTCAACGGCACTGAACAAGGTGACTTAAGACCGTTTTTTTCACACTTATGACCATTGCAGCATCCCCGGTCAACAGTCAAGGTTTAACCTTTGGATGCTTGACAGCTGACTCGCATTTATGACGGTTGCAGTGTCCCAAAGTCATGCGATTCCCCTTTGGCGACTGGGGAATTCTGGGAATTGAAGCCCACACATCTGAAACTCGCCAAAAAGTGACCAGAATCCCTTCACATACAACCAAGGAGGCTCAGATTTAAATTTTGGGCTGGATGTGGCCCCCAAAGTCACCCACGAACCCTGGAAATCTGGAAATTCATATATTCCCCGATGCACAGATTAGGGTCCGGTCTGTTTCTCTGCATCTCGGCCAGCTTCTGTGCAGCCAGGCCAGCGCCGGCAACGGAGCGTGTGGCCCAAAGCCTCACCTGACGATAGAGACTCAGCGCCACGGGCTCGTTCTGCAAAGCCATGAAGAAATCGCCCCGGGGGAGTCTGTCCTTCAGGCGCGAGATGACGGTGTAAACTACACGCGGGGAGAAAAAGAGAAAAGGGAACGTTAGCCAGCCTGCTCCACCCATCCTCTCTCGGCTGGGGAGGATGGGGCCTGCAATTCGCAGCCGAGGTAGCGGATTAATTTGCTCTTGCAAAGTTTCTCCTGGGAGGATGTTCTCTCAAGAAGGTTAGGGAAAAAATCCCCCCACCCCTTTTTTCCCCCCTTCCTGACTTTGCCTTAGCTATATCTGCAAGGGCTTCAGAGGGGAAGATGGTTCAAATGGGTGGATATTCTGTATTTGTATTGTGATTGTCTGTCTGTGTCTATCTATCTATCTATCATCTATCTATCTATCATCTATCTAGCTGTCTGTCTGTCTTTATATATGTCTGTCTCTATATCTATCTATCTATATCTATTAATCATCTATCTGTCTGTCTTTATATATGTCTGTCTGTCTTTATCTCTATCTATCATCTATCTATCTATCTATCTATCTATCTATCTATCTATCTATATCTATCTATATCTATCTATCTATCTATCTATCTATCTATCTATCTATATCTATCTTTATCTATCTGTCTATCTACCTATCTATAGCTTTCTATCTTTATATCTCTGTCTTTATATCTATATCTATTTATCTATATCTATCTGTCTGTCTGTCTATCTATCTATCTATCTATCTATCTGTCTCTATCTTTATCTATCTGTATATCTATCTTTATACAGTATCTATCTGTTTATCTATCTATTTTATATCTATCTGTATATCTACCTATCTATCATCTATCTTTATATCTATGTATCTGTCTTTATCTATCTATCTATATCTATCTATCTATTAGTCATCTATCTGTCTGTCTTTATATATGTGTCTGTCTTTATATCTATCTATCATCCATCTATCTATCTATCTATCTATCTATCTATCTATCTATCTATCTATCTATCTATCTTTATCTATCTGTCTATCTACCTATCTATAGCTATCTATCTTTATATCTATCTGTCTTTATATCTATATCTATTTATCTCTATCTATCTATCTATCTCTATCTATCTATCTATCTTTATCTATCTGTATATCTATCTACCTATCTATCATCTATCTTTATATCTATGTATGTCTTTATCTAGCTATATCTATCTATCTATTAATCATCTATCTGTCTGTCTTTATATATGTCTGTCTGTCTTTATATCTATCTATCTATCTATCTATCTATCTATCTATCTATCTATCTATCTATCTATCTTTATCTATCTGTATATCTATCTTTATCTATCTGTATATCTATCTATCTTTATACAGTATCTATCTGTTTACCTATCTATTTTATAATCTATCTGTATATCTATCTACCTATCTATATCTATCTTTATATCTATGTATCTGTCTTTATAGCTATCTATCTATATCTAGTCTATCTATCTGTATCTGTCTGTCTGTCTGTCTGTCCATCCATCCATCTTCATATCTACCTCAATATCTCTGTCTATCTGTATCTACCTACCTATCATCAATGTAATCTATCTCATTCTCCTCTCTCTCTCTCTCTCTCTCTCTCTCTCTCTCTCTCTCTCTCTCTCTCTCTCTATGTATCTATCTATCTCTATCTCCATACCTATCTGTCCATCCATCCATCTTCATATCTATCTCAAATATCTCTGTCTATCTGTATCCATCTACATACTTACCTACCTATCATCTATGTAATTATCTCATTATCTATCTACCTACCTATATCTATCATCTCAGATATTTATTATTATTTATTTATTTATTATTAAAATTTATATGCCGCCCAATCCCGAAGGACTCCGGGCAGCTTACAAAAGAAGAAAAAAAGAGAGAGAGAGAAAATAAGAAAAAAGATAGTTTAAAATCATAAATCCCCATGCATTCATTCTAATCGGGGCTGGACCTCAACAATGAGGTCAACAGCCCCAGGCCTGCCGGAACAGCCAGGTTTTAACAGCTGTCTGTCTCCATCCATCCATCCCCCCCCCCCTTCCCGATTTACCCAGGTCGCTGTCTCCGCTCTCGATGGCTCTGGTCAAGGCCAGCTCCCTTCTGTTCATGGTCAGCAAAAGGGGCACCTGCTTTCCGGGACGGGGTTCATATTCCAGCAGCTGCACAAAATATAAAAATCTAGGTTTAGAAAAGGAAATTCTGGGCGTTGAAGTCGCCAAGGTTGAAAATACGCTGATCGGGAAGGACCGCCAAGGACTTTGTCCTCGCTTCCTGTGCTTGGCCCCGTCAGTCTGCAGAAGGCATCTAAACACGCTGAAGCCGTGTGGAACTTTTCCAGGAAGGAGAGACGAGTCCCTTGCATCTAGAAAGCTAGCACATCAGGGAAAGGGCCAGGATGGGAGGACCCAATCCTCTGAACTACCCGTTTCTTATAAACATTTCTGCAAACCAAGAAGCTTACAACTCCTACAAGTGGAGACCTCTTTCTTTCTCTTTCTTTCTTTCTTTCTCTTTCTTTCTTTCCTTCTCTTCCTTCCTCTTTTTCTTTCTTTTTCTTTCTTTCTTTCTTTCTTCGTTCCTTCCCCTTTCTTCTTTCTTTCTCTTCCTTCCTTCCTTCCTACCTTCCTTCCTCTTCTTTCTTTCTTCCTTTCTTCTTTCTTTCTCTTCCTTCCTTCCTTCCTACCTTCCTTCCTTCCTTTTTTCTTTCTTTCTTCCTTCCTTTCTTCTTTCTCTTCCTTTCTTTCTTTTTCTTCCTTCCTTCCTTTCTTCTTCCTTTCTCTTCTTACCTTCCTTCCTCTTCTTTCTTTCTTTTCTTTCTTTCTTCCTTCTTCCTTCTCTTCCTTCCTTCCTCTTTCTTTCTTTCTTTCCTTCCTTTCTTTCTTTCTTCCTTCCTCTTTCTTTCTTTCCTTCTTTCTTTCTTCTTCTTTTTCTTCTTTCTTTCTTTCTTTCTTTCTTTTCCTTCCTTCCTTCCTTCCTTCCTTCCTTCCTTCCTTCCTTCATAAATTGCATTTCTTCATTAAACGTTAGGACTGTTTGGTGCAAGGTGACTCTGGACCAAATATTGGAAACAATGAGAGGGAACTGGAAACTCCTAATGGACGATCACTTAGACCTGAGCCAGCCGTCTGCGGCAGCAGCCAAAAAAGGCCAATACAATCCTGGGTTGTATAAACAGGGGCATAGAATCAAGATCACACAAAGTATTACTATTGCTTTGTAAAGTCTTAGTAAGGCCACACCTAGAACAACTGCAACCAATTTTGCCCACCGCATTACAAAAAAGATGCAGAGACTTTGGAAAAAGTGCAGAGAAGAGCAACAAAGAGGATTAGGGGACTGGAGGCTTAAAACATATGAAGAACGGTTGCAGGAACTGGGTATGTCTAGTTGAATGAAAAGAAGGACCAGGGGAGACATGATAGCATCTTCCAATATCTCAGGGGCTTCCACAAAGAAGAGGGAGTCAAGCTAATTCTCCAAGGCACCTGAGGGCAGGACAAGAAGCAATGGGTGGAAACTAATTAAGGAGAGAAGGAACCTGGAATGAAGGAGAAATTTCCTGACAGTGAGGACAATTAACCAGCGGAACAGCTTGCCACCAGAACTTGTGGTGGCTTCATCACTGGAGGTGTTTAAGAAGAGACTGGACAGTCACTTACCTGAAATGTTATATAGCAGTGTTTCTCAACCTTGGCAACTTGAAGATGTCTGGACTTCAACTCCCAGAATTCCCCAGCCAGCGTTCGCTGGCTGGGGAATTCCGGGAGTTGAAGTCCAGACATCTTCAAGTTGCCAAGGTTGAGAAACACTGGTATATTTAGGATCTCCTGCTTGAGCAGGGGGCTGGACTAGAAGACCTCCAAGGTCCCTTCCGGCTCATTCATTCTATTCCCGTTGCTTCCTGCTTCTTAGAAACCCCCATCCCCCCAATTTCCTTCTCAGCCCCTCCTTGGATCAGAACCCCTTTTCTCTCGAACCTTAATAGCCAGTTCTTCCCGATTGCTCTCGTAAGCCTGCGTCGCGATGTCCGAATACGAAATGCCCACGGCGTCGCCGAGTTTCTGGTTGATGACTTGGGCCAATTCTTCGTCCGATTTGTCTCTCTGTTGAACCTGAGAACGGCATGGAACAAAGAGGCGTCCGTTAGAATGCAATTTCAGGCCGTCCTCGCTTAACGACCGCGTTCGAAATGACGAATGAAGGGACTTACGACTTACGGATTAAGAGTCGTTGAATCAAGATGCAATTTCAGGCCGTCCTCGCTTAACAACCATTCGAAATTACAAATGAAGGGACTTACGACTTATGGATTAAGAGTCGTTGAATCAAGATGCAATTTCAGGCCGTTCTCACTTAACGACCGTTTGAAATTACGAATGAAGGGACTTACGACTTACGGATTAAGAGTCGTTGAATCAAGATGCAATTTTAGGCCGTCCTCGCTCAACGACTGTTCGCTTAATGACCGTTTGAAATTACGAATGAAGGGACTTACGACTTACGGATTAAGAGTCGTTGAATCAAGATGCAATTTCAGGCCACCCTCACTTAACGACTGTTCGCTTAACGACCATTTGAAATTACGAATGAAGGGACTTACGACTTACGGATTAAGAGTCGTTGAATCAAGATGGAATTTCAGGCCGTCCTCGCTTAACGACCATTCAAAATTACAAATGGACTTACGACTTACGGATTAAGAGTAGTTGAATCAAGATGCAATTTCAGGCCGTCCTCGCTTAATGACCATTCGAAATTACAAATGAAGGGACTTGCGACTTACGGATTAAGAGTCGTTGAATCAAGATGCAATTTCAGGCCCTCCTCGCTTAATGACTGTTCACTTAAAGACCTTTTGAAATTACGAATGAAGGGACTTGCGACCAGAGCCCAAAGTTAAGAGCTGTGGCATCAAGATGCAATTTTAGGCCATCCTCGCTTAATGACCGTATGCTTAGCGACTGTTTGAAATTACGAATGAAGGGACTTACAACGGGTAGCCAAAGATAAGAGTTGTTGCAGGGCCCGACCTGGGGGCTTGGCAGGCTGTTCACACTTAGTGACGGATTCCCGGATCGTACATACCTTGTAACACGCCCAGTGGGCCAAAATCCGGCTTATCCCTTGGAATTCGGAGAGACGGAGATACTCGCAAATCTTGATGGCGATTGGGTAGAGTCTTCTTAAAACCACCCTAAGATACAACGGCCGAAGGATCAGGTCACACGGCGAGGCTGCCAGCCATGATAGAATTGAGAGGCATGTGATTCCCGTAGAACAAGGCTCCATCTCTAACCAGGAGCCGAAAGAGAGCCTCCAGCTTTAGGGGCAGTCTATCTTTGGCTACAGAAAAGCCAGCTTAGTGTAGCGGTTGACGTCCAAAGGCTTCAAAGTCATCGGGGTGACTTCGGGTCCACCATCACCAAGAGACTGTGAGTTCTAGTCCCACCTTAGGCATGAAAGCCAGCTGGGTGACTTTGATCCAATCACCAGGAGACAGTGAGTTCTAGTCCCACCTTAGGTATGAAAGCCAGCTGGGTGACTTTGGGCCAATCACCAGGAGACGGTGAGTTCTAGTCCCGCCTTAGGCATGAAAGCCGGCTGGGTGACTTTGGGCCAATCACCAGGAGACGGTGAGTTCTAGTCCCGCCTTAAGCATGAAAGCCAGCTGGGTGACTTTGGGCCAATCACCAGGAGACAGTGAGTTCTAGTCCCACCTTAGGTATGAAAGCCAGCTGGGTGACTTTGGGCCAATCACCAGGAGGTGGTGAGTTCTAGTCCCCCCCCCCCTTAGGGATGAAAGCCAGCTGGGTGACTTTGGTCCAATCACCAGGAGACGGTGAGTTCTAGTCCCGCCTTAGGCATGAAAGCCAGCTGGGTGACTTTGGGCCAATCACCAGGAGACGGTGAGTTCTAGTCCCACCTTAGGTATGAAAGCCAGCTGGGTGACTTTGGGCCAATCACCAGGAGGTGGTGAGTTCTAGTCCCCCCCCCTTAGGGATGAAAGCCAGCTGGGTGACTTTGGGCCAATCACAAGGCGACAGTGAGTTCTAGTCCTACTTTAGGCAAGAAAGCCAATTGGATGACTTTAGTCCAGCAAATGCTGGCTGGGGAATTCTGGGAGTTGAAGTCCGGACATCTTCAAGTTGCCAAGGTTGAGAAACACTGCTTTAGTCCAATGCCTAGGAGACGGTGAGTTCTAGTCCTGTCTTAGGCCTAAAAGCCGGCTACATGACTCTGAGCCAGTCACTCTCCCTCAACCCTAGGAAGGAAGCAATGGCCAATCAGTTCTGAAAAACTTTGCCAAGAATACTATCCAAGATGTCTCGAAGAATCCACCAGCTTGAACGGAACAATAATAATAATAAGAAGAATAAAATAATAATTTTGGCTGCTATCTATGCTCAGCCTCAGTGTCCCCTAAGCCACAGCAGCCCTTAAACTGAGATCGATCAAGATCTGCCCGTTTTCAGGTGGAAAAAGAAGAGGAAAATTAACCCAGGTGTGCAATACATTCATAGGAGGAATTAAGTTACCTGTCCAGCAAAACCTCCTTGGTCAGCTGTTTATATCTGTAAATCACCTGTTAAGAATTTTCCGGGGTGAGTTTGTTCACGTATGTCGAAGGAGGGGAGATGGGAAGCTTGAACGTTACACCTCCCCAAATTACAGGCAGTCCTCGAACTTACAACCATTCATTTAGAGACCGTTTGAAGTTACAGTGGCTCACATTTACGACGGTCGGAGTGTCCCAGGGGTCACCTGATCCTCTTTTGCGACCGTCTGATGAGCCAAGTCAACGGGGGGGCGAGGCCAGATTCGCGTAATCACCGTGAGAAAAAAACGCCGTAAAAGGGGGCAGAACTCACTTAACAACGGCCCTGCCGAGCGATGGAGATATTGGGCTCTCCATTGTGGTTGTAAATCGAGGACCGCCTGTCTTTTTGTGAAACAGAAGGAATTTTTTAATGGACTTTTTGCTAAAAAGGGGAACAAAATGGATTTGTTGACTTAAGGGCTGGCCAGAATTGACGAGAAAGCAAATCTTTGCATGAATCCGGAGGCAGGAAAAAAAGAGGCAAAAATCCAGTTTCCGG
This sequence comes from Thamnophis sirtalis, assembly GCF_051295495.1. Lineage (NCBI taxonomy): Eukaryota > Metazoa > Chordata > Lepidosauria > Squamata > Natricidae > Thamnophis > Thamnophis sirtalis. The sequence continues at coordinate 2,300,457 of NW_028261390.1, forward strand.
TGATCCATTTTGGTTCCGCCGGCAGGAAAGGATACTGATCGAAGCTGAGAGGGATCCCAATCTGGTAATCTCGGACGGCATTAAGCACCCGCAGATCTCGGCAGGTTTCGACAAAGTTTTCCGGTGAAAATTTGTCAATGAAGCATTTCCCAAAAGAGGCAGCCTACAGAAAGAACAGAGCAAATTATGTTCCTTGCTCATTCAAGTTTCTAGTCCTTACGGTGTCAAGCATAGTGGGAAAGATTGCAAAAGGAATTCTGGGAGTTGAAGTCCACCCATCTTAAATCATGCTGGATAGGGAATTCTGGGAGTTGAAATCCACCCATCTTAAATTATGCTGCCAGGGGAATTCTGGGAGTTGAAATCCACTCATCTTAAATCATGCTGGATAGGGAATTCTGGGAGTTGAAATCCACCCATCTTAAAACATGCAAGGTGGGGGATTCTGGGAGTTGAAATCCACCTATCTTAAATCATGCTGGATAGGGAATTCTGAGAGTTGAAATCCACTCATCTTAAATCATGCTGCCAGGGGAATTCTGGGAGTTGAAGTCCACCCATCTTAAATCATGCTGGATAGGGAATTCTGGGAGTTGAAATCCACCCATCTTAAATCATGCTGGCTGGGGGATTCTGGGAGTTGACATCCACCCATCTTAAATCATGCTGGCTGGGGGATTCTGGGAGTTGAAGTCCACCCATCTTCAAGTTGTGAAGTTCGCTAACCACTGGTCTATCCCCAGCCCTCCCTCTGTTCTCCTACCTGAGCAGAGGGCTGGGCCCAGACCCCCTGCAGGGATTCACCTGTCCTCCTTACCTGGAGGAGAGCTTTCTGGATGGGAGGGGAATGTTCGTAGCTGGCTGCTTTAATGCATTGTTCCACCGCCTCCGAAAGCAGCTTCTGGTCCTTGATTTCACGCAGATATTCGTCCGCTTTCTGACTCTCTTTCTGATAAGAGAGAAGAAACGCAACCGGTTTAAATCTGGGGCTGAACCGTGGTCATAAGTCAAGGACTACCTGGATGGAATTGACCACAACTGAGCCCAGATTTTCTGTTGCTAAGCGAGGCGGACGTTAAGTGAGTTTTACCCACCCCCCCTTTTACGACCGTTCTTGCCACGATGGTTAAGCGAATCCCTGCAGTTTTTAACTCATTAACACCGTCGTTAAGTGAATCAGGCTTCCCCGTGGACTTTGCTTGTCAGAAGGTCGCAAAAGGGGCTCCCACGACCGTCGTAAATATGAGTCAGCTGCCATGTGATCAACGGGGGATAATGCAACGGACGGACGTATGAAAAATGACCATGTCGCTTTTTCAGGGCCGTCGTAACTTCCAACCGTCACTAAATGAACTGTTGTAAGTCGAGGACTACCTATAACTTGGATTGATGCTTCATAATAAAACTTTTCCTTAAAATTATAACTGGGGCCTTTCCCAAAAATTGCATTTGTTTCTGAAAGTGTTGGATGCTGCTTGTAAATATCTCTGCAGCCTTAACGCCAGGAGTGTGCAGCTAGTCCTCGACTTACAACAGTTCACTTAGTGACCGTTCAAAGTTCACTTAGTGACCAAAGTTCAACCTTACAACAGCACTGGAAAAAGTGACTTTTGATTGTTTCTCACACTTATGACCATCCCCGTGGTCACATGATTTCCATTCGCATGCTCGGCAACGGACTCACATTTACGACGGTCGCAGCGTCCCGGGGTCACGCGATCCCCTTTTGCGACCTTCTGACCAGCCAAGCCAACGGGGGGGGGGGGGGGGAGCCCGATTCACTTCACAACCGGGCGACTCACTTAACAACGGCAGGGATTCCCTGAGCAACTGTGGTGAGAAAAGTTCGTAAAATAGGACAAACTTCGCTTAAACACATTTCTCGCTTAGCAACATCCATTCTGGCCTCCGTTGTGGTCGTACGTCGAGGACCAAGGAGATTTTTTCTAGCGTTTTCCGTTCCGCCCCTTCTCAGCCGCCTTATTTTACCTCATATTCTTTCTGCGCTTCAAGCAGCAAGGCCCCGGGCGACATGGAGGCAATTTTGAAGATCTCCTCAGTGGCCTCTGAAAGAGAAAAGAGGGGTGGGAAGTCCTGACTGTTGACTATTTATAAGTCGGGGAAAGTTTCTAGTCCTCATTGTTCACGGTCGGACTGTTTAAAAGATCGGGGAAAGTTCCTAGTCCTCTTGGTTCACTGTCTGGCCAGGAAAACCCACCTGGGATCTCGTGGAGGAATTCGTGGGTGGAGCGAGAGAAAATGCGGACCCCGTCCAGCTCTGGGACCAGGTGCGAATCCTCACTCAGAGGGTATCTAAGGGTTGGCGTTAAGAAATTGCGGAGCCGGTCTTTGGAAATCGATAGAGAAAGATGATCTCTGCTGACACGACCCCCCCTCCCACCTCAGGAGACCCCCCCACACAAGTTGGAGAACTCCACCCACACACAATACAATACAATAGCAGAGTTGGAAGGGACCTTGGAGGTCTTCTAGTCCAACCCCCTGCCTAGGCAGGAAACCTTATACCATTTCAGACAAATGGCTATCCAACATCTTCTTAAAGACTTCCAGTGTTGGGGCATTCACAACTTCTGGAGGCAACTTCTGTTCCACTGGTTAATTGTTCTGACTGTCAGGAAATTTCTCCTCAGTTCTAAGTTGCTTCTCTCCTTGATTAGTTTCCACCCATTGCTTCTTGTTCTGGTGCTTTGGAGAATAGTTTGACTCCCTCTTCTTTGGGGCAACCCCTGAGATATTGGAAGACTGCTAACATCTCTCCCCCAGTCCTTCTTTTCATTAAACTAAACATACCTAGTTCCTGCACCTGTTCTTCGTATCTTTTAGCCTCCATAGAACACAGACTTGGAAGGGACCTTGGAGGTCTTCTAGTCCAACCCCCTGCCTAGGCAGGAAACCCTACACCACTTCAGACAAATGGTTATCCAACATCTTCTTAAAGACTTCCAGCGTTGGGGCATTCACAACTTCTGGAGGCAAGTTGATTAATTAACTGATTAATTGTTCTAACTGTCAGAAAATTTCTCCTTAGTTCTAAGTTGCTTCTCTCCTTGATTAGTTTCCACCCATTGCTTCTCGTTCTGCCCTAAGGTGCCTTGGAGAATAGCTTGACTCCCTCTTCTTTGGGGCAACCCCTGAGATATTGGAAGATGCTATCATGTCTCCCCTGGTCCTTCTGTTCATTAAACTAGACATTCCCAGTTCCTGAAACCGTTCCTCATCTGTTTTAGCCTCCAGTCCCCTAATCCTCTTTCTTGCTCTTCTCTGCACTCTTTCCAGAGTCTCCACATTCTTTTCTACATCATGGCGACCAAAACTGGATGCCGTATTCCATCCACCAGGTAGACTGGTTCAAACGATGGAGGCTCATCATTCTGCCTGGTTGCAAGTCAGGTTTTTTTTTCCAGGGCTGTTGTGAGCTTTGAGTAAGGATACTGAATGCTTTGCTGGTCGCTTCCAGCAACCACAAGGCACCGGTCCCAGACCATCACAACGGCACGCTGCTGGCTGTGTTGTCGCGTACACCTGTCACGTTAAGAAGAAAGAAGTAAGGGAGTCAGGAAGGAGGTCTTAGGAGGTCTTCTAGTCCAACCCCCTGCCCAAGTAGGAGTCCCTGCATCATTTGGCTGTCCACAGACTCTTCCAGTGATGGAGCACCCACAGCTTCTGGTGGCAATCTGTTCCACTGGTTAATTATTACAACTGTCAGGAAAACTCTCCTTAGTTCTAGGTTGCTTCTGTCCTTGATTAGTTTCCATCCATTGTTTTTTTGTCCTGCCCTCGGGGGGCTTTGGAGAACAGCTTGAGCCCCCCCCCTTCCTCCTCTTAATGGCAGCCCCTCAAATATTGGAAGATGCTCTCCTGTCTCCCCTGGTCCGTTCTTCATATGTTTCAGCCTCCAGTCCCCTCATCATCCTAGTTCCGTGTTTCTCAACCTTGGAGATTTGACGTCTTGTGGATTTCAACTCCCAGAATCCCCCAGCCAGCTATGCTGGCTGGGGGATTCTGGGAGTTGAAGTCCACAGGACTTCAAATCTCCAAGGTTGAGAAACACTGGTCCTAGTTGCTCTTCTCTGCGTCTCTTTTATATCACGGGCACCAAAACTGTCGTAAGTCGAGGACTGCTGGTAATCGGTTAATTTGGCAAAGGGGGAAGGACCCCTGCAGTTTTGGGGTTTCTTACCAGGCCATCTGCTTGGGGGGGGATCGGTAGTCGCAACTGAATTCAGCCATTTTTTCCTGGCAGGAAGCAGAAGAAAAAGAAAAACTATGTCAAAAAAATATTTGCTTTGCTATTCAGCAGAGGGAATTCTGGGAGTTGAAGTCCAGCCATGTTGGCAGGGGGAATTCTGGGAGTTGAAGTCCATCCATGTTGGCAGGGGGAATTCTGGGAGTTGAAGTCCATCATGCTGCAAGGGGAATTCTGGGAACTGAAGTCCACCCATGTTGGCAGGGGGAATTCTGGGAGTTGAACTCCACCTGTGCTGCCAGAGCAATTCTGGGAGTTGAAGTCCACCCATGTTGGCAGGGGGAATTCTGGGAGTTGAAGTCCACCCACGCTGCCAGGGGAATTCTGGGAGTTGAAGTCCACCCACGCTGCCAGGGGAATTCTGGGAGTTGAAGTCCACCCACACTGCCAGGGGAATTCTGGGGGTTGAAGTCCACCCACACTGCCAGGGGAATTCTGGGAGTTGGTCCACCCACGCTGCCAGGGGGATTCTGGGAGTTGAAGTCCACCCACGCTGCCAGGGGAATTCTGGGAGTTGAACTCTACCCACACTGCCAAGGGAATTCTGGGAGTTGAAGTCCATCCATGTTGGCAGGGGGAATTCTGGGAGTTGAAGTCCACCCACACTGCCAGGGGAATTCTGGGAGTTGAAGTCCATCCATGTTGGCAGGGGGAATTCTGGGAGTTGAAGTCCACCCATGTTGGCAGGGGGAATTCTGGGAGTTGAAGTCCACCCACACTGCCAGGGGAATTCTGGGATTTGGATCTCACCTTTAAGTTCGACCGGCCCATCCAGACATAGCCAGTGTCGGTGAAGAGTGCCAAAAACCGGTGGTTGAACGACACGGCCATCCTGAGGAAGGAGCCGGCGTGCGGGCTGAGCCCAGGCAGGGTCTACAGAAAGGAAAGGAGACCACCGGGTATATTTAAGACCCCGCTGCCCTTCCCCGCATTGACTGATCCCCTTAGGGGGCAGATAGTTGGCTTACGAACACCATTGGGCCCACGATGTGGTCATTAGGTGAGTCAGGCCCAATTTTGTGACCTGTTGGTGGCGGTCATTAAGCGAATCCTGGCTTGTTGGAAGCCCTGTGAGGAGGAGGACACACGGGGCAACAATCACGTGACCCCAGGATGCTTCGACTGTCACAAATATACGTTGTTGGTTCCAAGCACCCAGATTTTTAGCCCGTGGCCATCGAGATGCTGCGACGGTTGTAAGTATGAGGACCAGTGGCAAATACACCCTTTTTTTTCCAGCACCATAGGAACTTTGGATGGTCGCTAAACAAATGGTCATAGCCCAGGGACTACCTGTGTCTATCAGGATCACAGGATCATATCAGGGATGAATATTAGGCTTGACGAGGTGTGTTAGATTTTAAAGTAATATGATTGCACATGTATACTGTCTTCTCTTATTTTTTTCTTTACAACTAAGATATGTTAAGTATATTGATATGGAAGCATAAACACCATCAAGATAGAATGGAGTTTGCTCAGAAGCTGAAATACACCAATGAGAGGAAGAGTGGGAAACAGAGAAGAAAGATAGGAAGAGAGGGATAGGAGAGAGGGTAAGGGGGGAAGATGAGGAGGAGAAGGAGGAGTGGAATGAAGAGAGAGGAGAAGGAGAAAGGAAGGGGAAGTAGAGTAGGAAAGGATGATGGAGGGAAGAAAGGAGGTAGGATATTGGCTATGTAAGAGTATACATGTGATTATATGTTATGAAAATGGAAAATAAAAACTTTCTATGGATATGGAAGCATAAATACCATCAACACAGAATGGAGTTTGCTCAGAAGCTGAAATACACCAATGAGAGGAAGGGTGGGAAACAGAGGAGAGAAGAAAGATAGGAAGAGAGGGATAGGAGAGAGGGTAAGGGGGGAAGATGAGGAGGATAAGGAGGAGTGGGATGAAGAGAGAGGAGAAGGGGAAAGGAAGGGGAAGTAGAGTAGAAAAGGATGATGGAAGGAAGAAAGGAGGTAAGGAGAGAGGTAGAAGAAAGAGGTGTATGGAGAGCAGAAGAGCTAATAATGGGTTTTTTAATCTTTCTGGGCGTTGATGACAAGAGGAACCGATGTAATTACTACTTAATACAACAGGATATTGGCTATGTAATAGTATACATGCGATTATATGTTATGAAAGTGGAAAATAAAAAAAGTATTTGGTGCATTAAAAAGAAATAAAAAAGAATGCCGAACTCCATGTCCCCCCCCAAGCGCCCTGCAGAAATGCCAACCATTTCAGAACGAAAGGATTTTTCGCACACATACCACCGGATTGTAAGCTGCGTCATCCAGGAGGTACAATTCTTGTCCGGCTCCAAGGAGAATGTTGCTGACCCTGTTTTGACAAAGGACCGTCCAGCAGGAGGGGGCGCCCTGAAGACCTGGCCGGAGAGCGGGGAGGGGGGGGGGAGAAAAAAAGAGGTCATCCATCTGAACTCTGGAGAGAAGAAATGCTCAACTCCGCCTGGATCCTATTCCAAAAAACATTTCACACGCGAGCGAGGAGCGTGGGGGCCGTCCTCAGGCGTCCTTACTTAACCCGCGTTTCGCTTAGCCACAGGACTCCGTTTTGGCCGTAAGTCGAGGACCACCTGCGCGGGGGGAACCAAGTCTCCCCCCCCCCCGCCAGGAGAGGGCGCTAGGGAGAGGGAGCCGCACCTGGCACGCTGGGGAGCTTCCGTAGTTTCATGTCGTAGATGTTGTTGGCCAGGCTGAAGCGGTGCTGAAGGGCCGAGAGGATGGCCAAGCCGGTGCCGTAGGCTGTGTAGAACACCCTGGCTTCCAGCACACGCTCCTGCATCACCTCCTGAGGGGCAAGAGAGGAAGGAGGAACTCCATGGACGAGTGGACCGGTTCTGGTTCTAAGCCAAGGCTGGACGAGGAACCGGAAGCCCTCATCATCTGCCACTTGTCTGAAATGGGGGAGGGTGGCTAACCGTTTTGTGGTTGGGTGCCCAAAACCCATAATGCAAAGTACGCAGGCCCATAACTTCACAGAGTAGGTTTTTTAACCGCATTCTGAATAGAGTAGAATAGAGAATAGAATAGAGAATAGAATAGAATAAAATAGATAGAATAGAATAGAGGAGAGTATAGAGTAGAATGCAGAATAGAATAGAATAGAAAATAATAGAATAGAATAGAGAATAGAATAGAGAATAGAATAAAGAATAGAATAAAGAATAGAATAAAGAATAGAATAAAATAAATATAGAATAGAGCAGAAAATAATAGAATAGAGAATAGAATATAGAATATAATAAATATAGAATAGAACAGAAAATAATAGAATAGAGAATAAAATAGCTAGAACAGAATAGAAGAGAGGATAGAGTAGAATGCAGAATAGAATAAAAAATAATAGAATAGAATAAATTTAGAATAGAATAGAAAATAATAGAGAATAGAATAGCGAATAGAATAGAATAGAGGAGAGTATAGAGTAGAATGCAGAATAGAATAGAATAGAATAGAAAGAATAGAATAGAAAATAGAATAGAATAAATATAGAATAGAATAGAATAAAGAATCAGGAGTAGAATAGAATAGAATAGAATATAGACTAGAATAGAAAATAATAGAATAGAGAATAGAATAAAGAATAGAATAGAAAATAATAGACTAGAGGATAGAAAAGAGAATAGAATAGAATAGAGTGGATAGAGTAGAAAGCATAATAGAATAGAATAGAAAATAATAGAATCGAGAATAGAATTGAGAATAGAATAGAATAAATATAGAATAGAATAGAAAATAACAGAATAGGGAATAGAATAGAAAAAAGAATAAAAGAATAGAATAGAACAGCACAGAACAGAACAGAACAGTATAGAGCTGGAAGGGACCTTGGAGGTCTTCTAGTCCAGCCCCCTGCTCAAGCAGGAGACCCTACACCATTTCAGACAATCAGTTGTCCTTCTGCCGCAGGCTCCAATTCTCCTTCCACTTAACCCTGGTTTATAACAGAAGTCCAAAGGAGGCATCGGCGTTCCTACGCCATGCAAAGCCCTAACACGGCTGGCTTCCCGGAGGCTTCGCGTGTGCCGAGACTCCGCACAACTGCGTCTTGAACCCACCTTCTCCGCCTCAACCCTCGGCTTGTCCTCACTTACGCTGGTCATGGTGACTTTTTTCTTGAATTCGCCGAAAAGGCTGTGGAGAAGGACGATCCCGTTCTCTTGGACGCTGAGCAGCTCCTCGCTGGTGGTCCAGCCCAGGAACATCGCCGGAGAATCCTTCCACTGTTGGCAAAGAGACGGTGGAGCTCGCGAGACTGTTCGACCACGGGTCCCATCAGCCCCAGCAGGTTCCAAGGCTTGGCTCTCTGCCTGGGGTCTCAAGACGCCTGGCCCTTGTTAGCTCGGGGTCCCAACTCGTTGCACGGATGCAACTACAACTCCCAGTATCCCCAGCCAGCTGTTGCTTTTTTTCATTGCCCTTGTAACTTTGAACAGACACTAAGTGAATCATCGTAAGCCGAGGACTGCCTGGAAGTGACCCAGGGGTCTTACTCACCACTACGCTGGCCAGCTGGATTCCCGAGGCAGAGTAGATCTCTAAAACAGGCCGGGAGCTGGGAGATTTCTCCTTCTTGTTTTTCATCAGGGCTACAAATTAAAATAATAATAATGATAATGATAAAGAGGAGGAGGAGGAGGAAGAGGAAGAAGAAGGGGAAGAAGAAGAGGAGAAGAAGAGGAGGAGGAAGAGGAGGAAGAAGAAGAGAAGGAGGAGGAGGAAGAAGAGGAGGAGGAGGAAGAGAAGAGGAGGAGGAAGAAGAAGAAAAAGGAGGAGGAGAAGGAGGAGAAGAAGAGGAAGAGGAAGAAGAAGAAGAGAAGGAGGAAGAAGGAAAAGAAGGAGGAGGAGGAGGAAGAGGAGGAGGAGGAAGGACGCCCCTCATTGGAAATTGTGAGAACTTGGGAGCTCAGGCATGCAAGGGGTTAAAAATTGAGTTGGATGGGTTGAGGCCTTCAGAGACACAGCTGGCAGCCTTCTGATGCCTCCTTAAATGATAAGTAATGTGAAGACTGTCAACTGGGAAAGTCCTTGAGTTTTATCTCCCTTGCCTTGGGCCAACCCACACGTCTCTCCCTTCCTCCCACCCCCACCCCCCCACCCCCAAATTAAACCTCAGCTCAGTCCAGCCCAGCGTTTTTTCAAACTTGGAAAAGTTAACCCAGTCGTGGGCTTCATAATCCATCAGAATAGAGCTGGAAGGGACCTTGGAGGTCTTCTAGTCCAACCCCCTGCTCAAGCAGGAGATATATAATGCCTTGGTAAGGCCACAGATGCAAAGAGAGTTTGCAGCAAAGGGTTGAGAGAAAGGAAGGAGGAAAAAGATTGTCACCTACCGATGGGACCCCCGTAGGGGGCTGCAGCCACCAAATAATCTCGCAGGTCTTCCTTCAAATTCCAGCTCATGCTATAAAGTTCCAGTTTCCTAGAGAGGAAAGAAGTACTTATTTTATTTATTTATCTATCTATCAACAATTTCATATGCAACAACTCTGGGCAGCTTACAACATCAATTAATTAAATAAGAGTAGATTTCTCTGTCCTGCACCTTCTGTGTCAGTGTTTCAATAATTTAGATAATTGTTTTTGCAACCTGATGGTTAAAAACCAGATAACTTAAAAAAAGCTAAAGAAATTTAATATTCTACTGAAAACCTTCATTGATGGAGCACCCACAACTTCTGGAGGCAAGTTGTTCCATTGATTAATTGTTCTAACTGTCAGGAAATTTCTCCTTAGTTCTAAATTGCTTCTCTCCTTGATTAGTTTCCACCCATTGCTTCTTGTTCTACCCTCAGATGCCTTGGAGAATAGTTTGACTCCCTCTTCTTTGGGGCAACCCCTGAGATATTGGAAGACTGCTATCATGTCTCCCCTGGTCCTTCTTTTCATTCAACTAGACATACCCAGTTCCTGCAACCGTTCTTCATCTGTTTTAGCCTCCAGTCCCCTAATCCTCTTTCTTGCTCTTCTCTGCACTCTTTCCAGAGTCTCCACATCTTTTCTACATCGTGGCGACCAAAACTGGATGCCGGATTCCAAGTGTGGCCTTTCCAAGGCCTTATAAAGTGGTATTAACCCTTCACATGATCTTGATTCTCTCCCTCTGTTGATGCAGCCTAGAACTGTGTTGGCTTTTTTGCCAGCTGCTGCCCACGGCTGGCTCCTATTTAAATGGTTCTCCACTAGGACTCCAAGATCCCCCTCACAGTTACTACTGTTGAGCAAGGTACCACCTATACTGTACCTGTGCATTTCGTTTTCCTTGCCTAAATGTAGAACCTTACTCTTTTCATCATTCAATTTCATTTTATTAGATAGTGCCCAATGTTCAAGTTTGTCAAGATCCTTCTGTATCTTGAGCCTGTCTTCTGGAGTGTTGGCTATTCCTGCCAGCTTGGTATCATCTGCAAATTTGATGAGTTCCCCACAGCCTAGAACTGTGTTGGCTTTTTTGGCAGCTGCTGCACACAACTGGCTCCTATTTAAATGTCCACCAGGACTCTAAGATCTCCCATACAGTTACTACTATTAAGCTAAAGTCCTTAAAAGCAGATGCGAAAGGAAGAACCAAATTCCTTTCAAAAGGAATGACCCCTGAATGTAGTTTAAGGTTGCAAACAGTTACATAAAAGAGATCATCAGAAACTGCACATATAAAACACAGCAGCTTTAAGTCACCCACAAAAGTAGCAATGTAATAAAAGGGAAAGACACACCAATTTGCCTTCAGAAGTTGTGGGAGCTTCATCCCTGAAGGCTTTCAAGAAGAGATTGGACTGACACAAATGGTATAGGGCAGCAGGGGTCCCCCAAACTTGGCCACTTTTAAGACTTGTGGACTTCAACTCCCAGAATTCTCCAGGCAGCCGCAGAGGGTAACTTTCTTAATAGATGGCGGGTATGCAGTAAGCATAATATATATATCTTGACTTCAGCAAACTGAGCAAATGAACCGGCTGGAGAATTCTGGGAGTCGAAGTCCACAAGTCTTAAAGTTGTCATGTTGGAAGATGTCTGGTGTGGTGTCTCCTGCTTGGGCGGCTGGTGGAGGGAGGGGGGAGGGTTGGTTGGACTAGATGACCTTCGAGGCCCCTCCCAACTCTGTAAATCTGACTCTGCCAAAGACTTTAGCACGCACACACACACACACAACCTAATCCTGGGATCCTAGCCTGCTGCAAGGAGGCCCCTAGCTGGGAGAGTTGTAACATTATTACTCTGTTGGTCTCATCATCCCCTTCTGGCTGGGGAGGATGGGCTTTGCAATGCAAAGCTGCTAAAGCTATCCCGGGCAAAGAAAATGAGTTGTTTTGTGGGTTTTGTGCACACACACACACCCAATAAGCATCATTTTGCAGAGGATTGGGATGTCAAGGGAGCATTAATATATTTAAGGCTTAATCTATCATCTATCTATCTATCTATCTATCTATCTATCTATCTATCTATCTATCATCTCTCTCTCTCTCTCTCTCCCTCCCTCCCTCCCTCCCTCTCTCTTTCTCTATCTATCTATCTATCTATCTATCTATCTATCTATCTATCTATCTATCTATCTATCTATCTATCTATCTATCTATCTATCTATCCAACCTTAATTGCAATCGCAGGAAGAGGCTCTTGGGGGTGGGGGGTGTCCCTGAAAAAGAAAGCCACTGACCGATAATAGGCGGACTCCCCCAGGGGATCCCAATTGGCCGTGTAGCAATCCATTGGATCGAGCGGGGGGGATCTGGCTGGGTCGCTCAGCTGCTCTCCCGGCTCCTCCCGATCACTTCCGCCCTCACTTCCCGGCCTAGGTAAGCGGAAGGGAGGAAGCGGCGGCCGCCATGTTGTCTGAGGGCAGCTCCAGCACCCGGCTTGGCTCGCGGCTGCCCTCTAGAGGGGAGAGGAAGGACGGCTGCTTTGCCTCGCAAAAGGAGAAGAGGCGAAGGATCGGTCGTAGTCCTCGACCTACACCCCCCCCCCGATTTGAACCCAAACTTTCTGTTTCTAAGTGGGACCTTTGCCCCGTTTTGCAACTTTCCCCCAGTTGTGCAGTGAGTAACACGGTTGTTAAGTGAATCGGGCTTCCCTGTCGACTTGGCTGGTCAGAAGGTCGCAAACAAGGGCGGGGGGGGGGGGGTAATGCGATAATTCCACTCCAGGGAATGCTGCAACCGTCATAAGCGTGAATCCTGTCTCAAGCGTCCGAATGTAAATCACGTGTCCGTGGGGATGCTGAAACGGTCATAAGTGTGGGGGGAAAAATCACCTGACTCACAAGTCATATAACTCACTTTTTTCAGTGCCATTGAAACTTTGGTCACTAACTGAACTCTTGTAAGTCAAGGAGTACCTGTACATTTTTATGCATTAATGCTGTGTTCTGTTATGCCATACGATATATATGTATATGTATAAGGACAGCCGAGAAGATGCTAAGATAAAGGTTCCCCTTGCACATATGTGTTGATCGTTCCCGACTCTAGGGGGGCGGTGCTCATCTCTGTTTCAAAGCCGAAGAGCCAGCGCTGTCTGAAGACGTCTCGGTGGTCTTGTGGCCGGCATGACTCAACGCCAAAGGCGCACGGAATGCTGTTCCCTTCCCACCAAAGGTGGTCTCTATTTTTCTACTTGCATTTTTTTACCTGCTTTTGAACTGCTAGGTTGGCAGAAGCTGGGACAAGTCATGGGAGCTCACTCCGTTACGCAGCGCTAGGGATTCGAACCGCCGAACTGCCGACCTTTCTGATCGACAAGCTCAGTGTCTTAGCCATGGAGCCACCGCGTCCCAACGAGAAGGTCATAGGAAGCTCACTTCCCGTTATTCGGGATACTGCTTATAAGCTCTATGTGCTTAGAGCTCAAAGCATTGTTTGAGACTCCACGCCCGCCCACTTCAGAGCCTGTTTCTCTTGGGCTAGAAGCAGGGGGTTGGACTAGAAGACCTCCAAGGTCCCTTCCTGCTCTATTCTGATTAATTAACAACTCGTTCTCTCAGAGAGAAATTCCCAGAGGATGGCCTCCAACATGTCCAAAACCTCAAAAGATTAAACGTCTAGTCCCGGTGATTTGACCCCGATTGGATCCTACAACATTATCCTGGGACAAATATGTTTGCCTTTGTTCCCGAGGGGCTCGACCTCTTCTCCAGAGCCCCCGAAGACAAAGATAAGAAGCAACGGGTGGAAACTAATCAAGGAGAGAAGCAACTTAGAACTAAGAAGAAATTTCCTGACAGTGAGAACAATTAACCAGTGGAACAGAAGTTGCCTCCAGAAGGATGGAAAGGAGAGAAAGAGGAGGAGAGAGGGTAGAAAGGGGAAGAGGAAGAGCAGGAGTAGGAGAAAGGGGAAGGAGAGGAGGAAGGAGGAAAGTAGAGAAGGGAGGGAGGGAGAGGAAAGGGAAAGGAAAGGAAGATGGAAGGGAGAGAAAAGGAAGGAGAGAGGGCAGGAAGGGAAAAAGGAAGAGTAGGAGTGAAGGAGAGGCAAGGGAAGAAGGAAGGGGAAGGAGAGGAGGAAGGAAGAAAGTAGAGAAGGGAGGGAAGGAGAAAGGAAAGGGAAAGGAAAGGAAGATGGAAGGGAGAGAAAAGGAAGGAGAGAGTGCAGGAAGGGAAAAAGGAAGAGTAGGAGCGAAGGAGAGGCAAGGGAAGAAGGAAGGGGAAGGAGAGGAGGAAGGAAGAAAGTAGAGAAGGGAGAGAGGGTGAAAAGAAAGAGGTAAGGAGAGGAGGATGGAAAGGAGAGAAAGAGGAGGAGAGAGGGTAGGAAGGGGATGAGGAAGAGCAGGAGTAGGAGAAAGGTTCGGGAAGAAGGAAGGGGAAGGAGAGGAGGAAGGAAGAAAGTAGAGAAGGGAGGGAAGGAGAAAGGAAAGGGAAAGGAAAGGAAGATGGAAGGGAGAGAAAAGGAAGGAGAGAGTGCAGGAAGGGAAAAAGGAAGAGTAGGAGCGAAGGAGAGGCAAGGGAAGAAGGAAGGGGAAGGAGAGGAGGAAGGAAGAAAGTAGAGAAGGGAGAGAGGGTGAAAAGAAAGAGGTAAGGAGAGGAGGATGGAAAGGAGAGAAAGAGGAGGAGAGAGGGTAGGAAGGGGATGAGGAAGAGCAGGAGTAGGAGAAAGGTTCGGGAAGAAGGAAGGGAAAGGAGAGCAGGAAGGAAGAAAGTAGAGAAGGGAGGAAGGGAGAAACGAAAGGGAAAATAAGGTGGTGTTATAACAGGAGGAAGAGATGGTAAACAAAGCAACCCAAACTGTATATTATAACCTATTAAATGAAATAATAAATGTATAAGAATGATAAATGTTAAAACACTTGTAACCAAACGACATGCTATATCTGATGATGGGTTTTTGTTGTTGTTGTTGTTGTTTTGTTTTTTTTATTGTTGTGGGTATGTGTTGTCTATGTAACAAACAAAAATAAAAATAAAAATAAAAAGTTGCCTCCAGAAGTTGTGGGTGCTCCATATGTTATATTCCTTGTAAGCCAACATCTATGGGTCTGTGGTGCTTTTGTAAGACTGGGGTAGCCAGGGAGATCTCATTGGGTTGAAAAGCTTCCGTGTGTCAGGGTTCCAAATAGCATCCAAAATTAAATCAGAGTCCAAGGCAAAAGATTCCTCAAAGTTCCAATTTATTAAAAGAGATGTTGGCACATCTGGGAAAACCCAAATCTGAAAGCTTCCAAGTTTTCCCCACCTAGTTGAAAATTCAAGATCTTGCCCCCACACCCACAAGTCCATCCCATGGTCCAATCTCCCACTGCCATGCTGGCAGCTTCCACCCATCCAGTTCCGGTCAGGTGCAGAGATGCAGAGACAAAGGATGACCTTGGCTTTCTAGAAAGAATGTTGTTATGGCTACCTCTCATCTCACTCCGTACAATCCCATTTTCCCACCATAGAAAAGGCATAGTAGAAGAATAGAAAGTGTGGCAGGCCAAAGACCCAAAAGAAAAGAGGGCTGCAGGCCTGACATCGTGTTTCAGTCTTGGGTCAGTTTTTTGGGCCCCCGGATCCTGGCCTTCAAAATTCCTGGAAGGCTATCGGAGAGTCTTATCAAGGGACTCGAACCAGGCCAGCAGTGGATTTGAGGTTAACATCCCTTTCTTGTTGCAGATAAATTAGCTAGGAAGTTTTGCCCTCTGAATGATCAGCCTTATCAGTTAGGAACAGAGCAGAGGTGGGTTTCTCGCCCCGTTCCAACCGGTTCGGTTGGAACGAGGCCGGCGGCGTCCTCGCACACGCGCACGGCGCGCGCGTGCGTACTAGAGTCTGTGCGATGCTCCAGCTGCTCCTGGAGGATCGCGCAGGCGCTGTATGCATCCTGCGCATGCGTGGAAGCGCAGAATTCGGCAAAACCGGGTAAGGAGCGGGTGCGGGCGCGCGGGCGCGGGGGGGGGGGGCTTTGCCGTTCCCGGAAGTTACTTACTTCCGGGTTCGGCGACCAACCAGATCGCAGGGACCGCCGCGAACCGGTTGAAACCCACCCCTGGAACAGAGGGTTCAGGGCGCCTGCAAAGGCTCATCCTCTGGCAGGGGTGAGAATGCTTCCTTGCTGGTGGAGGAGGAGGAGGAGGAGGAGGAGGAGGAGGAGGAGGAGGAGGAGGAAGAAGAATGTGGGGTCCTCTGAGCTCAGTTGTTTTCTTGCAGACATTTCATTGCCCAACTAGGTAATATTATCAATGCTGTTCAATGTTACTGATGATGTTACCTAGTTTGGAATCGAACAGAATACAGAAGGGGGTGGGGGAAGGGAAGGGAAGAGGGGGAGGGGGAAAGGGAAGGGGAATGGGAAGAGAAGAGAAGAGAGAAAACAGGAAGGGAAGGGGAAGAGAAGAGTGGGAGGGGAAGAGAAAGGAGATGAAGGGAAGAGAAGGGGGGAAGGGAAAGAGAAGAGAGAAGAGGAGGGGGAGGGGGAGGGGAAGAGAAAGGAGAGGAAGGGAAGAGAAGAGAAGAGGGGGAAGGGGAAGGGGAAGAGAAGAGGAGAAGAGGAGAGAGAAGAGAAGAGGGGGAAGGGGAAGAGAAGAGGAGAAGAGAGAAGAGAAGAGAAGAGGAGGAGAGAAGAGAAAAGAGAAGAGGTGGAAGGGGAAGAGAAGAGGAGAAGAGAAGAGAAAAGAAAAGAGAAGAGAAGAGGGGGAAGGGGAAGAGAAGAGAAGAGAAGAGGAGGAGGAGAGAAGAGAAAGAGAAGAGGGGGAAGTGGAAGGGGAAGAGAAGAAGAGAAGAGAAGAGAAGAGGGGGAAGTGGAAGGGGAAGAGAAGAGAAGAAGAGAAGAGAGAAGAGAAGTGAAGAGGGGGAAGGGGAAGAGGAGAGAAGAGAAAAGAGAAGAGGGGGAAGGGGAAGAGAAGAGAAGAGGATAGAAAACAAGAAGGGAAGAATTTGAATCTGGATCCCATTGACTGGGGAGATGCTATGAAGGTCGCAGCAGTGAAAACGCTCCCAAGTCCCTTTTGTCGTCACGGTCATCATTTGGAAGGGTCACTAAGTGAATGTTTGTAAGTCAAGGACTATCGTCTTGGAGAGTCGCCCATAGAAGACAATAAGGAGTCCTTTGCTTAATGGAATTGTCTCAGAGGTGGGATTCAGCCGCTTGGGACCAGTTCGCCCGAACCACTAGCGGAAATTGCAGGGGGGGGGATCACCCTCCGGGCCCAGCTCTACGCCATTCCTATTTAGGCCTGTTTGTGTGGCCGGGCGCATGGGTGGAAGGGATGCGTGCGCACCCACGAAGCCAGCGTGCCTGCAGGGAACCGGGGGTAACAAAATGTGAAACCCACCGCTGGATTGTCTTTCTGTCAATAAAAATGGAGGGACACGGTGGCTCAGTGGCTAAGAGGCTGGGCTTGTCGATCAGAAAGGTCAGCAGTTTGACGATTCAAATCCCTAGCGCCGCGTAACGGAGTGAGCTCCCGTGACTTGTCCCAGCTTCTACCAACCGAGCAGTTCGAAAGCACGTCAAAAATGCAAGTAGAAAAATAGGAACCAACTTTGGTGGGAAGGGAAGAGCGTTCCGTCCGCCTTCGGGAGTTGAATCATGCCAGCCACATGACCACGGAGACGTCTTCGGACAGTGCTGGCTCTTTGGCTTAGAAACGGAGATGAGCAGCGCCCCCTAGAGTCGGGAACGACTAGCACAGATGTGCGAGGGGAACCTTCACCTTGACCTTAAATGAAAACGATCCAGCCCAACCCAGAGTTGTATAGTTCCCGAGCAAGCCCAGACTTGCCTGCACTAAGGACTTCACATCAACAGCACATAAGGGAAATAATTGGTGTGTTTGCCACCCAAATCTCTCTGAAGCTGGTTTCGTTTTCTGCTTCGGTGTCCCTTTTTGGGTGCCACGCCTGGCTGAACTTCAGGTTAAAATAAAGTGACCAGATTTTAATATTGGTAAAGCGAGACACCATTGACCGGGGGTGGGGGGGGGGTTTCTTGATTAAATTTTTTTAAAAAAAATTTTAAACGACGCGGGACAAATTGTTAAAAATCAGGACTGTCCCGCCAAAAGCAGGACGTCTGATCACCTTAGGTTGAAAGCATTTGCAGAAGATTAATACACCCAGATTAGAAAAGGAACAGATCTTCTCCAATCCGGGGCCGCCAGTAGCAGCCTCCTCCTCTTCTTCCTCCCCTTCTTCCTCCTACTTCTCTCCCTCCCTCCTCCTCCCCTTCCTCCTCCTCTTCTTCCTCCCCTTCTTCCTCCTACTTCTCTCCCTCCCTCCTCCTCCCCTTCCTCCTCCTCTTCTTCCTCCCCTTCTTCCTCCTACTACTCTCCCTCCCTCCTCCTCCCCTTCCTCCTCCTCTTCTTCCTCTCCTCCTTCCTCCCCTTTTCCTCCCCATCCTCCTCCTCCCCTTCTCCCCCCTCCTCTTCCTCCTACTTCTCTCCCTCCCTCCTCCTCCCCTTCCTTCTCCTCTCCTTCCTCCCCTTCTTCCTCCCCTTTTCCTCCCCATCCTCCTCCTCCCCTTCTCTCCCCTCCTCTTCCTCCTACTTCTCTCCCTCCCTCCTCCTCTTCTTCCTCCCCCTCCTCTTCCTTCTTCCCACCTCCCCTTCTGTTGTTTTGCAAGCACACCGACTGCTTCTGTACCGGAGACAAGTTCATTGTGTGTCTAACCACACTTGGCCAAATAAATAAAGCGCCGAATATAAAAGAAAAAAGAGCAAGCCGCAGGCAGGGGAAAAAAGAATCAAAGATGAAGATTAAAACAAGTATGAATCGGGAGCGTTTTGCCTCCGGGCTTCATATTGTTTCCGTCCTCACCACTTTTGTTGAGACAGAAGAAATGGAGAGCGCGAAAGTTTCAGGTCTATCTTTAGAAATAACACCAACATACAGGAAACAAGAAGGGAGACTGGTTTTTTTTTAAGAAGGAACTAAATAGAGAAGCTGGCTCAGCAGAAAACCAAGTGGTGTCTTACAGTACAATACAATAGCAGAGTTGGAAGGGACCTTGGAGGTCTTCTAGTCCAACCCCCTGCCTAGGCAGGAAACCCTATACCGTTTCAGACAAATGGCTATCCAAGATCTTCTTTAAAACTTCCAGTGTTGGGGCATTCATAACTTCTGGAGGCAACTTCTGTTCCACAGATTGTTTTCATTGTCAGGAAATTTCTCCTTAATTCTAGGTTGCTTCTCTCCTTGATTAGTTTCCACCCATTGCTTCTTGTTCTGCCCTCAGGTGCTTTGGAGAATAGCTTGACTCCCTCTTCTTTGTGGCAGCCCCTGAGAGATTGGAAGATGCTATCATGTCTCCCCTGGTCCTTCTTTTCATCAAACTAGACATCCCCAGTTCCTGCAACCGTTCTTCCTATGTTTTAGTCTCCAGTCTCCTAATCCTCTTTGTTGCTCTTCTCTGCACTCTTTTCAGAGTCTCCACATCTTTTCTACATCGTGGAGACCAAATCTGGATGCTGTATTCCAAGTGTGGCCTCTCCAAGGCCTTATAAAGTGGTATTAAGACTTCACAGGATCTTGATTCTATCCCTCTGTTGATGCAGCCTAGAACTGTGTTGGCTTTTTTGCCAGCTGCTGCCCACGGCTGGCTCCTATTTAAATGGTTCTCCACTAGGACTCCAAGGTCCCTCTCACAGTTGCTACTATTGAGCCAGGTACCACCTATACTGTACCTGCGCATTTCGTTTTCCTTGCCTAAATGTAGAACCTTACTCTTCTGTTTCCGAGGGGTCAAAAATTCATATAGCTGGCTTGCAAGCACTGTTGTTATTAGTCCATGCCTAAGGCAGGACTAGAACTCTCTGTCTCCCGGTGAGTGGCCCAAAGTCACCCAGCTGGCTTTCATGCTTAGGGCAGGACTAGAACTCGCCATCTCCCGGTGAACGGCCCAAAGTCACTCTCCAAGCCAGATAAGGTCTGTGACCGTAAATCCTCCCTTGAAAGATTTTGCTGGATGCGAATGAGCAGAATTCACAGCCAATTAATAAAAAGGGTTTTTTTTGTCGGGACAAGGAGTCGGCTTCCAGCTCTTTGGAAGCCGCAGAACACCCTTCTCCTCTCTGCAAGCCCTCCTCCCTTCTAGCACTGATGATGTTATCTAGTTGGGTAATGAGACTTCCGCAAGAAAACCACCAAGCTCAGCCCTCCTCTCTGTTGGAACTGTACTGCCCTTTGCACCTGTGAAATAGACACCCACAGCCTTCTGCTGACTTGCAGTGGCTCTAACCAACTTCCCCTATTTTCTAAGGAGGCCACGTTGTCATCTGGCAGACCAGCTGTGCTTAGATGCTCACTGCAAAATTACAGCCCCTTCATTTTTTTCCGGTTTTGCAAAAATCTCTCGGTTGCTCTTCGCTGCGCTTAATTCCCTTGTTAAAATGTTTTTATTTTCCATTTTCATACAGTCACATATATACTGTGCATAACTTCCCCAGTTCACCTGCCTAATGGGACATTACTGGCCAGCCCACCCGCTTTCATTCCATTTCAATGTCGACTGGCAACCACGCGGAGGAGAGCCTTCTTGGTGGCAGCTCCGACCCTATGGAACGATCTCCCTGTGGAGATTCGCACCCTCACCACCCTCCAGACCTTCCGCACAGCCCTCAAAATCTGGCTATCCCGTCAGGCCTGGGGCTAAAGACTGTAACCCACCCGAATGGTATGAATGTTGTGTTTTTAATGACGTATTGTCCTACGTGTTAAATGTTTGTTCCCCCCCCCCCCTTTTCGAGTTGTAAGCCGCCCTGAGTCCCCCCAGGGAAAAGGGCGGCATATAAATAAATTTCTCAATCTCAATCTCAATCTCAATTTCATTTTATTATAATAAAATAATAAAGGTTGTAAATATAATAAAACAATTGAGACTACCGAGGGGAGTATATTTGAACATTTGGAGCTGCAAGAATTCACTGACGCTGTACGCTCATGCGTTAAAACATGCACAGAAAATGTAACGCTGAATAAGCGCATCAGAGTTTGCAGTAATCGTAAACCCTGGATGTCAGCAGAGGTACAATCACTTCTCAGAGCCCAAAACTCCACCTTCAAGGCAGGAAACGAAGACAAATATAATGAAGCCAAGGAAGGAGGGAAGGAAGGAGGGAGGGAAGCAAGGAGGGAAGGAAGGAGGGAAGGAAGGAGGGAAGGAAGGAGAGAAGGAGAGAAGAAAGGAGGGAAGGAAGGAGAGAAGGAAGGAGGGAAGGAAGGAGGAAAGGAAGGAGAGAAGGAGAGAAGAAAGGAGGGAAGGAAGGAGGGAAGGAAGGAAGGAGGGAAGGAAGGAGGGAAGGAGAGAAGGAGAGAAGAAAGGAGGGAGGGAAGGGGGAAGGAGGGAGGGTAGGGGAAGGAGGGAGGGAAGGAAGGAGGGAAGGAAGGAGGGAAGGAAGGAGAGAAGAAAGGAGGGAAGGAAGGAGGGGGAGAAGGAGAGAAGAAAGGAGGGAAGGAAGGAGGGAAGGAAGGAGAGAAGAAAGGGGGGAAGGAAGGAGGGAAGGAAGGAGGGAAGGAAGGAGAGAAGAAAGGAGGGAAGGAAGGAGGGGGAGAAGGAGAGAAGGAAGGAGGGAAGGAAGGAGGGAATGAAAGAGAGAAGAAAGGGGGGAAGGAAGGAGGGAAGGGAGGAGGGAAGGAAGGAGAGAAGGAGAGAAGAAAGGAGGGAAGGAAGGAGGGAAGGAAGGAGGGAAGGAGAGAAGGAGAGAAGAAAGGAGGGAGGGAAGGGGGAAGGAGGGAGGGAAGGAAGGAGGGAAGGAAGGAAGAAGAAGGAGGATTGTTGTAAAATAAGATGGATTTATGGGATGGTAACAAAGCAATCTTCAATTATATTGCCAACTGTAGGGGAGAAAAATTGTTACAAATACATATTATTAATAACAGTTATGAGATCCTATAATTGTGAATGTATATATGAGAAATAAAATTTTAATAAAAAAAATATAATGAAGCCAGGGCAAACTTGAGAAGAGGCATTAAGGCGGCTAAACAGAAATATAAACAAAAGGCAGAGAAGTCTTTGGAAGATAATAACTCAAGACACGTGTGGCAGGGGGTACAACACCTAATCAACTATAAGGGCAATACGAAAAGAAATAGCCAATGCTAACGCCATGCTAGCAGAGGAGCTAAATAGCTTCTTCGCCCGCTTTGAGGTCAAAAGATCAGTCTCGGTTGCTCTAGCTCAGTGGTTCCCAAACTTGGCAACTTTTAAGACTTGCGGACTTCAACTCCCAGAATTCTCCAGCCAGCTCTGCTTCTTGAGCTTCTTCAGGCCAGTCTGATTTTTTTTTTGTGGGGGGGGGGGGGAACTGAAAGTTTTCAGAAGAGTGCAAGTTAGTGGGAAAATATTTCCCTATTTAGGCCAAAGGTTACTGTTGAGGAAGTTTGAAAAAAGTGACCTTTGCTTTAAATTGGCTAAATAAACTGGTTTGCACTGTACCCATCTCTGCATCCTTTTGTTCCAGTAATGTGTGTGTGTATGTGTGTATGTGTGTATGTGTGTGTGTGTGTGTGTGTGTATGTATGTATGTATGTATGTATGTATGTATGTATGTATGTATGTATGTAAATGGGTATCAATGGCAGGTCAGGACGGAAAGCATGAATAAAGGAATAAAACTTCCATACCAAATCAGTTTTGTTTGGATTTATACTTTGAACACTTTCTGCAATCCTCTTTCATGACCCAACTAGGGAACATCATCAATGCTAGAAGGGAGTGGGGTTTGTGGAGAGGAGGAGGAAGAGGAGGAGGAGGACTGTGGAGGAAGCCTGCGGGGTCCTTGGTGTTCTCAGAGTTTGCTTGTTATCTTGCAGACCTCTCATTACCCATTTAAGTAACACCATCATTGCTAGAAGGCAGTGGGGTTTTCAGGGAAGAGGAGGAGGAGGAGGGAGGGAGGAGGAAAAAGACTGTGGGGTCCTTGGTGCTCTCTGAGCTTGGTGGCTTCCTTGCAGACGTTTCATGACCCAATTAGGTAACATCATCAGTGCTAAAAGGGAGAGGAGTTTGCAAGGAAGAGAAACACTGTGGGGGTCCTTGGTGCTCTCTGAGCTTGGTGGTTTTCTTGCAGACGTTTCATGACCCAACTAGGGAACATCATCAGTGCTAGAAGGGAGGAGGAGGAGGAAGAGGAGGAGGAAGAAGAGGAGGAGGAGAAGGAAGAAGATAAGGAGGAAGAGGAGAAGAAGAAAGACAACTGTGTTGTCCTTGGTGCTCTCTGAGCTTGGTTGTTTTCTTGCAGACATTTCATGACCCAATTAGGTAACATCATCAGTGCTAAAAGGCAGTGGGGTTTGTGGAGGAGGAGGAGGACTGTGGAGGAAGACTGCAGGGGTCCTTGGTCCTTCAGAGCTTGGCTATCTTGCAGACCTCTCATTACCCAACTAAGTAACATCATCAACGCCAGAAGAGAGTGCATTTTGCTCTCCGTTTATGTACAGGCGGCTTTTCCTATCAGTGTTGATGGGGTGTGTGTGTAAAAAAAAAGCAGCAAATAATAGTAGGACAGGGACGGTAGGCACACTGGTGCGCTTGTGCACGCCCCCTTACCGACCTTTATAAAATAAAGTAAATTAAATTAAAGTAAATTAAAGGAAAGGAAAGGAAACGAAAAGAAAAGAAACGAAACTAAACGAAACTAAAGGAAACGAAACTAAACTAAACTACATATATATAAGGGCCTTTCTGGAGGGGAACAGAGATTGCTGCCCCCTCCTCGCCTTCTTTTTTGTGTGTGTGTGTGTGAAAATACGTTTATTTCCATTTCATTCCATACAATCAGATGTATACTGTGCATAACCGGGACATATAACATTGAATAATAAACACAGCCCTTGCTTTTATAGACAATACCCCCCATAATACAAACCCAATATACCACCTTGACCCACCATACACCCTCTTTCGCCCCCCTCCAACTTTCATTCTTCCTTCCAACATTCCCCTCTACTTCCCTACTTCCCCTCCCCCTCTATCTCTCCTCTCTCTCAATACATTCCCTTCCTTCCTTCTCCTCCTGCCTCTTTCAGCCCCAGAGACCCCCCCCTCCCAGCCGACTCGGGTTTTTCCCTCCGTTTTCCAGGCTAAAACAAATCAAATCAAAACTTCCCCCCAAGAGTCCAGCTGGCCAGGCAGGGACAGGTCAAAGCAGATCTCTCTTTCACTTTCGCAATCTCCTCCGGGGATTTCCTGATGGTCTCTTTTCCCCCCGCATCCTGAAACCAGCCGAGTGGCGACCCCCAGCCTCCTGCTCCGGGTTAAAGCCGGGCAAAACCAGTGGCGTGGGAACCCTTCGCCCCCTCCCCTCTTGTTTCCAAGCCCCCCCCCTCCCCAAATCCCTCCTCCCCCCCCCTCCTGGCTCCACCTGGTCCTGCCCAGCCTTGCCCAGCCCCCTCCCGCCCCCGCCTCCGCCCGGGCTCAGCTGTTTCTTCTGCACCGGCCGTTTCGGAGCTCCGGGTTTCTTCATCTGCCCCGGCCGTTTCGGGGTGTCCGGATTTCTTCTGCACCGGCCGTTTCGGGGTTCCGGGTTTCTTCAGCACTGGCCGTTTCGGGGGTTCGGATTTCTTCTAGACCGGCCGTTTCGGGGTGTCCGGGTTTCTTCTGCACCCAGAAGAAGTTTCTTCTGTTTCGAGGCTCCCACCGAACCCGGCTCGAAACCCCACGGAGGAAGCGGCGCAACAGCTGGAGCGCCGCGTCTCCGGGTGACAGCGAGCGGGGACTCCGACAGAGACCCGCCGGCTGGGCTCCGAGCGGCGCTCCTGCAGGTATTGCGACCATTTCGGCTCTCGCTGGAGGGAGGGAGGGAGGGGGCGGGAGGGGGGCTCCTTTCTACCTGTTGGATGGCTGCCTGGCGCCAAGCCCAAAAGGAGACGCGCCTCACAGAAGAGAACAGAGTTGGAAGGGATCTTGGAGGTCGTCTAGTCCAACCCCCTTGCTCAGGCAGGAAATCCTATTGGCGGGGGAGGGGGGAGCCGGATCGCGTCTTCTTAGTTTGCTTGGGAAAGGCTGCTGCGGAGCTACAGAATGCCAGGGCTTGAAAAGGGGACCTTAGAGGTCTTCTAGTCCATCTCCTGCCCAAGGAAGGAGTGTTCGTAGCATCCCGGACGACGGGACCAAACCCAGAACTGGCCGGCATTTCTCTGCTACTGACCCCTGGGTAAAGGACCCATCCCAGGAAATTTTGGGCAAGGCGAGACTAGACTAGAAGTAGACTAAAGATAGGGTAGAAATAGAATAATGCAATTAGAATACTAAAGAATAAGAAATAGGGATAGAATAGAAATAGAATAGAAATAGGGATAGGATAGGATAGGATAGGATAGAATAGAGGAGAGGAGAATGCAGATTAGAATGGAATGGAATATAATATAATATAATATAATAGAGTATAATACAGAATAGAATAGAATAGAATGCAGAATAGAATAGAAATAGAATAGAATTAGAATAGAAATAGAAATAGAATAGAATAGAATAGAATGCAGAATAGAATAGAATGCAGAATAGAAATAGAAATATAATATAATATAATGCAGAATAGAATAGAATGCAGAATAGAATAGAAATAGAATAGAAATAGAATAGAAATAGAATAGAAATAGAATACAGAATAGAATGGAATAGAATAGAATGCAGAATAGGAATAGAATAGAATAGAATAGCAGAATAGAATAGAATGCAGAATAGAATAGAAATAGAATAGAATGCAGAATAGAATAGAAATAGAATAGAATAGAATGCAGAATAGAATACAATGCAGAATAGAATAGAATGCAGAATAGAATAGAATGCAGAATAGGAATAGAATAGAATATAATGCAGAATAGAATAGAAATAGAATAGAAATAGAATAGAAATAGAATAGAAATAGAATAGAATGCAGAATAGAATAGAATACAGAATAGAATGGAATAGAATAGAATGCAGAATAGAATAGGAATGGAATAGAATAGCAGAATAGAATAGAATGCAGAATAGAATAGAAATAGAATAGAATGCAGAATAGAATAGAAATAGAATAGAATAGAGGACAGGACAGGATAAGATAAAGAGAATAGAATAGAACTGGAAGGGGCCTTGGAGTCCTTCTAGTCCATCCCCCTGCTCAAGCTAGCTGCGTTGTGTACGGCTTCTGTGCATGACTTCACACAACCCATTAGGCAATAATCCCCTCCCTTTTGTGTATTCCCCCGTATCTACCTGAAAATAATCAATCGCTAGGTAATTCCGGCAAAGCACAAAAGCATTTATTGAAGGTAAGGAGGGAAGGTTGAAGTCTTTTTATGGGACACAGATATAACTGATGAGGCATACTGTCGGTGTCTGTGATATATCAGTGATCAAGCCACTAAAAGGCATTCATTGCAGTTCGTCCTCAACTTACGAATCAAGCCCAAAATGCCTGTCGGTAAGCAAGATGCTTTTAAAGCGAGTTTTACCCCCATTTTACGACTTTTCTTGCCAAGCGAATCATCGCAGTTGTTAAGTTAGTCACACAGTTGTTGATACGGCTTCCCCCTTGACTTGGCTTGTCAGAAGGTGACAAAAAGGGATTGTATGTGACACACACACACACACACACACACACCGGGACACTACGACCGTCATAAATACGAGTCGGTTGCCAAAACTCACTTAACAGGTGACCATGGGGCTGTTTGCAACGGTCGTAAGTGTGAAAAAAAAGAGTCCTCAGTCATTTTTTCCCCCGTGCCTTTGGGATTGTGAACGGTCTCACTAAATGAACAGTCGTAAGTCAAGGACATGTGGGGAATGGAACAATAGCAAGCGTGGCCCTCTAGACCGCACTCCGTGGGTGGCTAATGTTTGTTATTTCGTTCCCAGAATAATCTCTATCTTCCTTAAAAATTCAAAGTGTGCCAGCACTTCATAAAATGCTCTCTATTGTTTAGTGCTGAATTTCCCACATATCAAGAAAAATGTCCTTGGCTTTCAAAAACAATGTTAAAAACCTTTTTATTAAAAAGCCATGGGTTTTTTTTCCCCCAAACAAGTTCTTCATTTTATATTATTTATACATATCAATGTGTGACTGGTGTGATAGGTATCATACATTTCAATGCAAAGAAGCATAATATTGTTAGTCATAGTCATAGAATAGAATAGAATAGAATAATCAAATGGAGAAGGGAAGGGAAGGAAAGGGGAAGAGAAGAGAAGGAAGGGAAGGGAAGAGAGGAGAAGAGAGAAGAGAAAATGGAATGAAAGAGAAGTGAGGGAGAAAATGGAATGGAATGAAATAGAAGAAAAGAAAAGAGAAAATGGAAGGGAAGGGAAGAGAAGGAATGGAGGGGAAGAGAGGAGAGGAGAGGAGAGAAAATGGAATGAAAGAGAAGTGAGGAGAAAATGGAATGGAATGAAATAGAAGAGAAGAAAAGAAAAGAGAAAATGGAATGGAATGGAAGAGAATAGAATAGAATAGAATATGGAATGGGATGAATTAAAATAGAAGGGGAGAGGAGAGGAGAGAAAAGAAAATGGAATAGATTAGATTAGAATAGAATAGAATAGAATAGAAAATGGAATGGAATGAATTAAAATAGAAGGGGAGAGGAGAGAAGAGAAAAGAAAATGGATTAGATTAGAATAGAATAAAATAGAAGAGAAGAGAAGACAATTCATTTTATTGGCCAAGTGTGATTGGACACACAAGGAATTTATATTTGGTGCATAAGCTCTCAGTGTGCATAAAAAGACAAGATACATTTGTCAAGAATCATAAGGCACGACATTTAATGCCATCTATCAAACATTTTCTAGAGGTTTTTCTCTGTAGGCTACTGCCGTCGTAATTTTTTAACTCCTTTCCCATAGTATGTCCCATTTTTCTAACTCTTGTGTTATGACCACAGTTTCTGGTCCAGCTAATCATTGTCTCCTTTACCGTCTCATCTTCCATTTTTATACCTTAAAAGAACATTTCATCCAATTCTCATTGTTTCTGACATATACCATATTGTTCCCAGTCTTTTTTTTTTAAATCTTAAATTTTGATTTGTAAAGACGGCCACCGTTCCATGTCTGTTCCTGGTGTTTCCTGATTTTACTTCTCCTTTTTCATCTAAGAGTTCTGCTTTTTACTGAGATCTGGGGTATTTGGATATGTTATGGACTCCATCGTTGGTAACCAGATTGGGATTTTCATATAATGGTTCTTTTTTATTCCCCCCCCCCCCTTCAGATCTTGTATCCCTTACTCTGTGTCTCTGGAAGCAGGAATGAGATTGAATCCTTCCCTCCCAGAAGAAGCCATGGAGATCCTGACTTTCTAGCATGAGAATCCTTTTATTTTTTAGTTGGATCCAGTCCTTGGGCCTTCTCAACGCGCCTGATAATAAAACTAGCCTGATCTGCCTGCCAGCCAGCCGGTCAAGGCCAGGCCAAGCCATCTGCTGACCACAGCAGGCTGTGTGGTCCCGGTACCAGGTGGTGATAAAAACTGGTTTCGGTTTTGTGTTGTTGTGGTTGTGACTTGGGAGCTACAGGTAGTTCTCGACTTAGGACTGCAATCGAGCTCAACATTCCGTTGTTAAGTGAGATATTTGTTTAGAATAGAATGGAATAGAATTCAGAATTGGTAAGAATAGAATAGAATAGAATAGAATAGAATAGAATGGAGAATAAAATAGAATGCAGAATAGAATAGAATATAATAGAATACAGAATAGAATAGAAAATTGAATGGAATAGAATAGAATAGAATGCAGAACGGAATAAAATGCAGAATAGAATAGAGAATAGAATAGAATAGAATAGAATAGAATAGAATACAGAATAGAAAATAGAATGGAATATAATAGAATAGAATGCAGAACGGAATAAAATGCAGAATAGAATAGAGAAATAGAATAGAAGAGAAGAGAGAATAGAAGAGGACTTAAAAGTCGCCAAGGTTGAGAAACACTGTCCTAACCATTAAAGAAACAGCCCAGCCATAAAATAATTCTGGCCTTAGATCTTTTATGGCCCTTTCCCCAGTTCCCTTCTCCAAACTCAAGATAGGAGTTAACAGGAGCCTACAATTAGTTTGTATCCTGTTTATCTCCATCCCCAAATGGTCCTTTTGTTCTGAGTATTTGCATTTAAGCCACCTTTTTAATTACCTGCCTTTTTTAAAACTATCTGTCACCTTTTGCTAACTTCAATCTGCTATTTGCAGCTGTTTGCCTGAGATAGTTGTCTCTCTCTGTCTTTCTCTCCTCTCCTCTGTCTCTCTGTTCGTCTCTCTTCTCTCTGTTTGTCTCTTTCTCTCTCTCCTCTCTCCCTCTCTATGTGTATGTCGCTCCCTCTCTCCGTCTCTCTGTCTGTCTGTCTCTCTTCTCTGTGTCTCTCTCTTCTCTCTGTGTCTCTCTCTTCTCTCTTCTTTCTCTGTCTCTCTGGGTCTGTCGCTTCCTCTCTCTTTCACTCTACCTCCCTCTCTTTGTGTCTCTCTTTCTTTCTTTCTCTCCTCTGTCTCTCTGTTTGTCTCTCTTCTTCTCCTTGACGGTCTCTTTCTCTTCTCTCCCTGTGTGTCTGTTGCTCCCTCTCTCTGTTTCTCCCTGTCTGTCTCTGTCTGTCTCTGTCTCTCCTCTCTCTCTGTGTCTCTCTTCTCTCTCTCTCTTCTCGGTGTCTCTCTTTCTCTCTCCTCTCTCTGTGTCTCTCTCTCTCCTCTCTGTTTCTCTGTTTTTCTCTCTCTTCTCTCTGTGTGTGTGTCTCTCTCTCTCTCTTCTTTCTTCTCTGTGTCTCTCTTTCTCTCTTCTCTCTCTGTGTGTCTCTCTCTCTCATCTCTCTTTCTCTGTTTCTCTCTCTTCTCTCTGTGTCTCTCTCTCTCTTCTCTCTCTCTCTCCTCTGTGTGTGTGTCTCTCTCTCCTCTCTCTGTGTCTCTCTCTCCTCTCTCTGTTCTCTCTTCTCGTTCTCTCTCTTCTCTCTTCTCTGTGTCTCTCTTTCTCTCTCCTCTCTCTGTGTCGCTCTCCTCTCTCTGTTTCTCTCTTTCTCTGTGTCTCTCTTTCTCTCCTCTCTCTGTGTCTTTCTCTCCTCTCTCTGTTTCTCTCTTCTCTCTCTCTTCTCTTCTCTGTGTCTCTCTTTCTCCTCTCTCTGTGTCTCTCTCTCCTCTGTTTCTCTGTTTTTCTCTCTCTTCTCTCTGTGTCTCTCTCTCCTCTCTCTGTCTCTCTCTTCTCTGTCTCTCTTCTCTGTGTCTCTCTTTCTCTCTCCTCTCTCTGTGTCTTTCTCTCCTCTCTGTTTCTCTGTTTCTCTCTTGTCTCTCTTCTCTCTTCTCTGTGTCTCTCTCTCTCCTCTCTCTGTTTCTCTGTTTCTCTCTCTCTCTCTCTGTGTGTGTCTTCCTCTCTCTCTTGCTGTCTCTCTGTCTCTCACTTCCCTCTCTTCACTCATCCTCCCTCTTTCTGTGTCTGTCTCTTCCTCTCTCTCTCTTTCTCACTTCTTTCTCTCTGTCACTCTCTCTGTCTGATAAGCTAGTTGCATGTAGGGCTGAGAAAACATTCCGTCTTAAATATTTAGCTTATCAGCCTCTCTCTGTGGTAGGTACAGCCAAAGGCCTTGACCAGCAGTATGGGAAAAATTTGAAGCCGTAAAAGAATGAGGAATTTGCTTTCGGTTCTGAACCCACAATTTCCTGACAAATAGAACAATAAATCAGTGGAACAATTTGCCTCCAGAAGTTGTGGAGTTCCATCCCTGGAGGCTTTTAAGAAGAGATTGGACAATGATGTGTATGAAATGGTATAAGGTTTCCTGCCGGAACGGAGGGTTGGACTAGAAGACCTCCAAGGTCTCTTCCAACCCTGTCATTCTGCATTTTGTAAAAAAAAAAGGATTAGGGATGAAATGATAGTTTCCCAGTATTTGAGGGGCTGAGTCCCTTTGAGTCCAAGTATTCTCCAAAAGCCCCTGAAGGCAGGACAAGAGGCAATGGGTGGAAACTAATCCAGGAGAGAAGCCACCTGGAATTAAGGAGGAATTTCCCGACAGTGAGAACAATTAACAAGAGGGACAACTTGCCACCGGAAGTTGTGGGTCCGCCATCGTTGGAGGTTCTCAAGAAGAGACTGGACAGCCGTTTGTCTGAAATGGTAGAGTATCTCCTGCCACGTAGGGTTATTACAACGCTCATCTGGATGGTTTTTGGAACTGCGGTTACACATAATTGCAAACTCGGCAATTCCCCGCTTGCAGCCTTCCCAAGGACACAGGATGAAACAATGTGTAACCTGTAACATTTGCTGCTTTGAACGCACAACATTTGATTCTCCCATTGTGTGTGAAAACATGCATATTCCCACGAACACCCATGACGTAATTACTAACCAATTACTGTACCTTGGAGGTTTGTTAACCAATAATGAAATAAGAGCCGAGGAGGTGGCGCAGTGGTGAGGGTGCCAGCACTGCAGGCCACTTTTAGCTGACTGCGATCTGCAGTTCAGCGGTTCAAAATCTCACCGGCTCAAGTCGACTCAGCCTTCCATCCTTCTGAGGTGGGTGAAATGAGGACCCGGACTGTTAGGGGCAAGTTGCTGACTCAATTTGCTAAAAAAATAATAATTGTAAACCGCTTAGAGAGGGCTGAAAGCCCTATGAAGCGGTATATAAGAGCCGAGGTGGCGCAGTGGTTAAATGCAGCACTGCAGGCTACTTCAGCTGATTGCAGTTCGGCTGTTCAAATCTCACCGGCTCAGGGTTGACTCAGCCTTCCATCCTTCCGAGGTGGGTAAAATGAGGACCCGGATTGTTGTTGGGGGCAATATGCTGACTCTGTAAACCGCTTAGAGAGGGCTGAAAGCCCTATGAAGCGGTATATAAGTCTAACTGCTATTGCTATTGCTATATAAGTCTAATAAATAAATAAATAAATAATAATAAATAAATAAATAATAAAATAAATAAATAAATAATAAATAATAATAAATAAATAATAAATAAATAAATAATAAATAAATAATGAATAATGATAATGAATAATAAATAATAAATAACAAACAAACAAACAAACACGTAAAGTAGGTGAGAACTGAGAAACTAAGAAACTATATAAATCATGTCTGATGCTCAATAAAGTGCTGAAATGGTATAAGGTTTCCTGCCTGAACGGAGGGTTGGACTAGAAGACCTCCAAGGTCCCTTCCACCCTGTCATTCTGCATTTTGTAAAAAAAAAGGATTAGGGATGGAAATGATAGTTTTCCAGGATTCTGCTATCCGTGGATGGGTTTCCTTTCACTCATCTTCTAGCCTTCGGGAACAAATGCAACATTGCCAGAGCAGGGGGTTGGACTAGAAGACCTCCAAGGTCCCTTCCAACTCTGTTATTGTGTTATCTCTTGGGGTTCTTCTTCTTTTTTTCTTTTTTCTTTTTTGACTCTCTTCTCTGTTTTCCTGCAGGAGAGAATCCCAGCGGCAGGTGGGACCCCAGTCTGGTTTCGCCATGAAAAAAGTCAACTTCCACGATTTTACTTCAAAGGAGGCTCAACAGCTGTTGCACAACAAATTTGTGGTTGTGATAGGAGACTCCAGTAAGTATTGCTAGGAATTGTGGGCCAAAAAAGAGAGAGCCAAAAGTTACAAGCATTTGTTTAGTGATGAAATTTGAAGTTACAAGGGCACTGGGAAAAGGCACTTCCGACCGTTTTTCACACTTATGACCATTTTCACACTTATGACCATTTTTCACACTTACGACCATTTTCCACCATCGACCATCCAGGGGTCATGGGACCATTGTTTCATCCCCTTTTACGACTTTCCTTGCCTCCTTTGGTGAGCGAATCGTTGCATTTGTTAAGTTATGAATATGGTCGTTAAGTGAGTCTGGCTCCCCCATTGACTTTGCTGGTCGCCAAAGTGGATCCCATGACACTCTACACCCCCCCCTCCCCCGGGACATTGTGACCGTCACAAATGCGAATCGGTTGCCGAGGGTCTGGATTTTGATCACGCGACCCGGGGATGCTGCAACGGTCGTTAAGTGTGAAAAATGGCCGTAAATGGTCGTTAAGTGTGAAAAACGGCCGTAAGTGCAAAAGACAGCCGTAAGTCCCTTTTTTTCCCCAATGCCGTTGTAACTTCGGTCACTAAGCGAAGTGTTGTAAGTCAAGGTCTACGCAAATCTACTTCAGGAAAAGCGGAGGGTTTTTTCCCCCCTCCTTTACTCCTAGTAAATTGATTTGGAAGAGCCAAGGTGGCGCAGTGGTTAAATGCAGCACTGCAAGCTACTGCTTGAATCAGCAGTTCAGCGGTTCAAATCCCACCGGCTCAGGGTTGACTCAACCTTCCATCCTTCCGAGGTGGGTAAAATGAGGACCCAGATTGTTGGGGGCAATATGCTGACTCTCTGTAAACCGCTTAGAGAGGGCTGAAAGCCCTATGAAGCGGTATATAAGTCTACTGCTATTGCTAAGTCTACTGCTATTTGGAAAGATCCGAGCAAGAGATTTTATTCTTCCTGGTTCCTCCTAGGGTTTTTTTTATTGTTGAAAGGAGGCCAGGTGTAGAGATCTGTCAGGCTAACCTGGCTTTCGGCACACCAACGGCAAGACCCACCTTAGCCCTAACTTCCTTTTTGGCCAGGCGAGGTAAGGCGAGGCTTGGCTGCGAAGATTTGGGCAAAAAATAAAGCAGAAATTCCCCCTTCCTTGCTAAGTTATCTGTGCCACTTTCTTTCGCTCTCTGTTTGGCACGAGAAAATGAAAAAAAAAAAAAATCAAACGAGAGATATAAACGAGACTGGAAAAAATGGATTGATTATATACAAAGCAAATACGGGACTAAGAAACTCCAGATAGCTTATGCTTAAAATCAGTAATAACTTAAACTGTTAAAAATTTGGGTAACAGCAAGAAGCTGAGTTCAATGTAGAGATATTTTAGGCTGTGATTGTCAAAAAGTTATACCGTGTATGGGCTCTGGGAAGTCAGGGGGAGGTGGGGAGGGGGGAAATATAATATGTGTTAAATTTTAAAGCATGATTGCACTTGTATACTGTGGCTTTTTAATGTTAGTGTCAAAACAGAACAAA